>NC_143197.1:33897500-33910000 GCF_051530095.1 Phoenix dactylifera
GTTTAGGGTTTAGGGTTTAGGGTTTAGGGTTTAGGGTTTAGGGTTTAGGGTTTAGGGTTTAGGGTTTAGGGTTTAGGGTTTAGGGTTTAGGGTTTAGGGTTTAGGGTTTAGGGTTTAGGGTTTAGGGTTTAGGGTTTAGGGTTTAGGGTTTAGGGTTTAGGGTTTAGGGTTTAGGGTTTAGGGTTTAGGGTTTAGGGTTTAGGGTTTAGGGTTTAGGGTTTAGGGTTTAGGGTTTAGGGTTTAGGGTTTAGGGTTTAGGGTTTAGGGTTTAGGGTTTAGGGTTTAGGGTTTAGGGTTTAGGGTTTAGGGTTTAGGGTTTAGGGTTTAGGGTTTAGGGTTTAGGGTTTAGGGTTTAGGGTTTAGGGTTTAGGGTTTAGGGTTTAGGGTTTAGGGTTTAGGGTTTAGGGTTTAGGGTTTAGGGTTTAGGGTTTAGGGTTTAGGGTTTAGGGTTTAGGGTTTAGGGTTTAGGGTTTAGGGTTTAGGGTTTAGGGTTTAGGGTTTAGGGTTTAGGGTTTAGGGTTTAGGGTTTAGGGTTTAGGGTTTAGGGTTTAGGGTTTAGGGTTTAGGGTTTAGGGTTTAGGGTTTAGGGTTTAGGGTTTAGGGTTTAGGGTTTAGGGTTTAGGGTTTAGGGTTTAGGGTTTAGGGTTTAGGGTTTAGGGTTTAGGGTTTAGGGTTTAGGGTTTAGGGTTTAGGGTTTAGGGTTTAGGGTTTAGGGTTTAGGGTTTAGGGTTTAGGGTTTAGGGTTTAGGGTTTAGGGTTTAGGGTTTAGGGTTTAGGGTTTAGGGTTTAGGGTTTAGGGTTTAGGGTTTAGGGTTTAGGGTTTAGGGTTTAGGGTTTAGGGTTTAGGGTTTAGGGTTTAGGGTTTAGGGTTTAGGGTTTAGGGTTTAGGGTTTAGGGTTTAGGGTTTAGGGTTTAGGGTTTAGGGTTTAGGGTTTAGGGTTTAGGGTTTAGGGTTTAGGGTTTAGGGTTTAGGGTTTAGGGTTTAGGGTTTAGGGTTTAGGGTTTAGGGTTTAGGGTTTAGGGTTTAGGGTTTAGGGTTTAGGGTTTAGGGTTTAGGGTTTAGGGTTTAGGGTTTAGGGTTTAGGGTTTAGGGTTTAGGGTTTAGGGTTTAGGGTTTAGGGTTTAGGGTTTAGGGTTTAGGGTTTAGGGTTTAGGGTTTAGGGTTTAGGGTTTAGGGTTTAGGGTTTAGGGTTTAGGGTTTAGGGTTTAGGGTTTAGGGTTTAGGGTTTAGGGTTTAGGGTTTAGGGTTTAGGGTTTAGGGTTTAGGGTTTAGGGTTTAGGGTTTAGGGTTTAGGGTTTAGGGTTTAGGGTTTAGGGTTTAGGGTTTAGGGTTTAGGGTTTAGGGTTTAGGGTTTAGGGTTTAGGGTTTAGGGTTTAGGGTTTAGGGTTTAGGGTTTAGGGTTTAGGGTTTAGGGTTTAGGGTTTAGGGTTTAGGGTTTAGGGTTTAGGGTTTAGGGTTTAGGGTTTAGGGTTTAGGGTTTAGGGTTTAGGGTTTAGGGTTTAGGGTTTAGGGTTTAGGGTTTAGGGTTTAGGGTTTAGGGTTTAGGGTTTAGGGTTTAGGGTTTAGGGTTTAGGGTTTAGGGTTTAGGGTTTAGGGTTTAGGGTTTAGGGTTTAGGGTTTAGGGTTTAGGGTTTAGGGTTTAGGGTTTAGGGTTTAGGGTTTAGGGTTTAGGGTTTAGGGTTTAGGGTTTAGGGTTTAGGGTTTAGGGTTTAGGGTTTAGGGTTTAGGGTTTAGGGTTTAGGGTTTAGGGTTTAGGGTTTAGGGTTTAGGGTTTAGGGTTTAGGGTTTAGGGTTTAGGGTTTAGGGTTTAGGGTTTAGGGTTTAGGGTTTAGGGTTTAGGGTTTAGGGTTTAGGGTTTAGGGTTTAGGGTTTAGGGTTTAGGGTTTAGGGTTTAGGGTTTAGGGTTTAGGGTTTAGGGTTTAGGGTTTAGGGTTTAGGGTTTAGGGTTTAGGGTTTAGGGTTTAGGGTTTAGGGTTTAGGGTTTAGGGTTTAGGGTTTAGGGTTTAGGGTTTAGGGTTTAGGGTTTAGGGTTTAGGGTTTAGGGTTTAGGGTTTAGGGTTTAGGGTTTAGGGTTTAGGGTTTAGGGTTTAGGGTTTAGGGTTTAGGGTTTAGGGTTTAGGGTTTAGGGTTTAGGGTTTAGGGTTTAGGGTTTAGGGTTTAGGGTTTAGGGTTTAGGGTTTAGGGTTTAGGGTTTAGGGTTTAGGGTTTAGGGTTTAGGGTTTAGGGTTTAGGGTTTAGGGTTTAGGGTTTAGGGTTTAGGGTTTAGGGTTTAGGGTTTAGGGTTTAGGGTTTAGGGTTTAGGGTTTAGGGTTTAGGGTTTAGGGTTTAGGGTTTAGGGTTTAGGGTTTAGGGTTTAGGGTTTAGGGTTTAGGGTTTAGGGTTTAGGGTTTAGGGTTTAGGGTTTAGGGTTTAGGGTTTAGGGTTTAGGGTTTAGGGTTTAGGGTTTAGGGTTTAGGGTTTAGGGTTTAGGGTTTAGGGTTTAGGGTTTAGGGTTTAGGGTTTAGGGTTTAGGGTTTAGGGTTTAGGGTTTAGGGTTTAGGGTTTAGGGTTTAGGGTTTAGGGTTTAGGGTTTAGGGTTTAGGGTTTAGGGTTTAGGGTTTAGGGTTTAGGGTTTAGGGTTTAGGGTTTAGGGTTTAGGGTTTAGGGTTTAGGGTTTAGGGTTTAGGGTTTAGGGTTTAGGGTTTAGGGTTTAGGGTTTAGGGTTTAGGGTTTAGGGTTTAGGGTTTAGGGTTTAGGGTTTAGGGTTTAGGGTTTAGGGTTTAGGGTTTAGGGTTTAGGGTTTAGGGTTTAGGGTTTAGGGTTTAGGGTTTAGGGTTTAGGGTTTAGGGTTTAGGGTTTAGGGTTTAGGGTTTAGGGTTTAGGGTTTAGGGTTTAGGGTTTAGGGTTTAGGGTTTAGGGTTTAGGGTTTAGGGTTTAGGGTTTAGGGTTTAGGGTTTAGGGTTTAGGGTTTAGGGTTTAGGGTTTAGGGTTTAGGGTTTAGGGTTTAGGGTTTAGGGTTTAGGGTTTAGGGTTTAGGGTTTAGGGTTTAGGGTTTAGGGTTTAGGGTTTAGGGTTTAGGGTTTAGGGTTTAGGGTTTAGGGTTTAGGGTTTAGGGTTTAGGGTTTAGGGTTTAGGGTTTAGGGTTTAGGGTTTAGGGTTTAGGGTTTAGGGTTTAGGGTTTAGGGTTTAGGGTTTAGGGTTTAGGGTTTAGGGTTTAGGGTTTAGGGTTTAGGGTTTAGGGTTTAGGGTTTAGGGTTTAGGGTTTAGGGTTTAGGGTTTAGGGTTTAGGGTTTAGGGTTTAGGGTTTAGGGTTTAGGGTTTAGGGTTTAGGGTTTAGGGTTTAGGGTTTAGGGTTTAGGGTTTAGGGTTTAGGGTTTAGGGTTTAGGGTTTAGGGTTTAGGGTTTAGGGTTTAGGGTTTAGGGTTTAGGGTTTAGGGTTTAGGGTTTAGGGTTTAGGGTTTAGGGTTTAGGGTTTAGGGTTTAGGGTTTAGGGTTTAGGGTTTAGGGTTTAGGGTTTAGGGTTTAGGGTTTAGGGTTTAGGGTTTAGGGTTTAGGGTTTAGGGTTTAGGGTTTAGGGTTTAGGGTTTAGGGTTTAGGGTTTAGGGTTTAGGGTTTAGGGTTTAGGGTTTAGGGTTTAGGGTTTAGGGTTTAGGGTTTAGGGTTTAGGGTTTAGGGTTTAGGGTTTAGGGTTTAGGGTTTAGGGTTTAGGGTTTAGGGTTTAGGGTTTAGGGTTTAGGGTTTAGGGTTTAGGGTTTAGGGTTTAGGGTTTAGGGTTTAGGGTTTAGGGTTTAGGGTTTAGGGTTTAGGGTTTAGGGTTTAGGGTTTAGGGTTTAGGGTTTAGGGTTTAGGGTTTAGGGTTTAGGGTTTAGGGTTTAGGGTTTAGGGTTTAGGGTTTAGGGTTTAGGGTTTAGGGTTTAGGGTTTAGGGTTTAGGGTTTAGGGTTTAGGGTTTAGGGTTTAGGGTTTAGGGTTTAGGGTTTAGGGTTTAGGGTTTAGGGTTTAGGGTTTAGGGTTTAGGGTTTAGGGTTTAGGGTTTAGGGTTTAGGGTTTAGGGTTTAGGGTTTAGGGTTTAGGGTTTAGGGTTTAGGGTTTAGGGTTTAGGGTTTAGGGTTTAGGGTTTAGGGTTTAGGGTTTAGGGTTTAGGGTTTAGGGTTTAGGGTTTAGGGTTTAGGGTTTAGGGTTTAGGGTTTAGGGTTTAGGGTTTAGGGTTTAGGGTTTAGGGTTTAGGGTTTAGGGTTTAGGGTTTAGGGTTTAGGGTTTAGGGTTTAGGGTTTAGGGTTTAGGGTTTAGGGTTTAGGGTTTAGGGTTTAGGGTTTAGGGTTTAGGGTTTAGGGTTTAGGGTTTAGGGTTTAGGGTTTAGGGTTTAGGGTTTAGGGTTTAGGGTTTAGGGTTTAGGGTTTAGGGTTTAGGGTTTAGGGTTTAGGGTTTAGGGTTTAGGGTTTAGGGTTTAGGGTTTAGGGTTTAGGGTTTAGGGTTTAGGGTTTAGGGTTTAGGGTTTAGGGTTTAGGGTTTAGGGTTTAGGGTTTAGGGTTTAGGGTTTAGGGTTTAGGGTTTAGGGTTTAGGGTTTAGGGTTTAGGGTTTAGGGTTTAGGGTTTAGGGTTTAGGGTTTAGGGTTTAGGGTTTAGGGTTTAGGGTTTAGGGTTTAGGGTTTAGGGTTTAGGGTTTAGGGTTTAGGGTTTAGGGTTTAGGGTTTAGGGTTTAGGGTTTAGGGTTTAGGGTTTAGGGTTTAGGGTTTAGGGTTTAGGGTTTAGGGTTTAGGGTTTAGGGTTTAGGGTTTAGGGTTTAGGGTTTAGGGTTTAGGGTTTAGGGTTTAGGGTTTAGGGTTTAGGGTTTAGGGTTTAGGGTTTAGGGTTTAGGGTTTAGGGTTTAGGGTTTAGGGTTTAGGGTTTAGGGTTTAGGGTTTAGGGTTTAGGGTTTAGGGTTTAGGGTTTAGGGTTTAGGGTTTAGGGTTTAGGGTTTAGGGTTTAGGGTTTAGGGTTTAGGGTTTAGGGTTTAGGGTTTAGGGTTTAGGGTTTAGGGTTTAGGGTTTAGGGTTTAGGGTTTAGGGTTTAGGGTTTAGGGTTTAGGGTTTAGGGTTTAGGGTTTAGGGTTTAGGGTTTAGGGTTTAGGGTTTAGGGTTTAGGGTTTAGGGTTTAGGGTTTAGGGTTTAGGGTTTAGGGTTTAGGGTTTAGGGTTTAGGGTTTAGGGTTTAGGGTTTAGGGTTTAGGGTTTAGGGTTTAGGGTTTAGGGTTTAGGGTTTAGGGTTTAGGGTTTAGGGTTTAGGGTTTAGGGTTTAGGGTTTAGGGTTTAGGGTTTAGGGTTTAGGGTTTAGGGTTTAGGGTTTAGGGTTTAGGGTTTAGGGTTTAGGGTTTAGGGTTTAGGGTTTAGGGTTTAGGGTTTAGGGTTTAGGGTTTAGGGTTTAGGGTTTAGGGTTTAGGGTTTAGGGTTATAGGGTTTAGGGTTTAGGGTTTAGGGTTTAGGGTTTAGGGTTTAGGGTTTAGGGTTTAGGGTTTAGGGTTTAGGGTTTAGGGTTTAGGGTTTAGGGTTTAGGGTTTAGGGTTTAGGGTTTAGGGTTTAGGGTTTAGGGTTTAGGGTTTAGGGTTTAGGGTTTAGGGTTTAGGGTTTAGGGTTTAGGGTTTAGGGTTTAGGGTTTAGGGTTTAGGGTTTAGGGTTTAGGGTTTAGGGTTTAGGGTTTAGGGTTTAGGGTTTAGGGTTTAGGGTTTAGGGTTTAGGGTTTAGGGTTTAGGGTTTAGGGTTTAGGGTTTAGGGTTTAGGGTTTAGGGTTTAGGGTTTAGGGTTTAGGGTTTAGGGTTTAGGGTTTAGGGTTTAGGGTTTAGGGTTTAGGGTTTAGGGTTTAGGGTTTAGGGTTTAGGGTTTAGGGTTTAGGGTTTAGGGTTTAGGGTTTAGGGTTTAGGGTTTAGGGTTTAGGGTTTAGGGTTTAGGGTTTAGGGTTTAGGGTTTAGGGTTTAGGGTTTAGGGTTTAGGGTTTAGGGTTTAGGGTTTAGGGTTTAGGGTTTAGGGTTTAGGGTTTAGGGTTTAGGGTTTAGGGTTTAGGGTTTAGGGTTTAGGGTTTAGGGTTTAGGGTTTAGGGTTTAGGGTTTAGGGTTTAGGGTTTAGGGTTTAGGGTTTAGGGTTTAGGGTTTAGGGTTTAGGGTTTAGGGTTTAGGGTTTAGGGTTTAGGGTTTAGGGTTTAGGGTTTAGGGTTTAGGGTTTAGGGTTTAGGGTTTAGGGTTTAGGGTTTAGGGTTTAGGGTTTAGGGTTTAGGGTTTAGGGTTTAGGGTTTAGGGTTTAGGGTTTAGGGTTTAGGGTTTAGGGTTTAGGGTTTAGGGTTTAGGGTTTAGGGTTTAGGGTTTAGGGTTTAGGGTTTAGGGTTTAGGGTTTAGGGTTTAGGGTTTAGGGTTTAGGGTTTAGGGTTTAGGGTTTAGGGTTTAGGGTTTAGGGTTTAGGGTTTAGGGTTTAGGGTTTAGGGTTTAGGGTTTAGGGTTTAGGGTTTAGGGTTTAGGGTTTAGGGTTTAGGGTTTAGGGTTTAGGGTTTAGGGTTTAGGGTTTAGGGTTTAGGGTTTAGGGTTTAGGGTTTAGGGTTTAGGGTTTAGGGTTTAGGGTTTAGGGTTTAGGGTTTAGGGTTTAGGGTTTAGGGTTTAGGGTTTAGGGTTTAGGGTTTAGGGTTTAGGGTTTAGGGTTTAGGGTTTAGGGTTTAGGGTTTAGGGTTTAGGGTTTAGGGTTTAGGGTTTAGGGTTTAGGGTTTAGGGTTTAGGGTTTAGGGTTTAGGGTTTAGGGTTTAGGGTTTAGGGTTTAGGGTTTAGGGTTTAGGGTTTAGGGTTTAGGGTTTAGGGTTTAGGGTTTAGGGTTTAGGGTTTAGGGTTTAGGGTTTAGGGTTTAGGGTTTAGGGTTTAGGGTTTAGGGTTTAGGGTTTAGGGTTTAGGGTTTAGGGTTTAGGGTTTAGGGTTTAGGGTTTAGGGTTTAGGGTTTAGGGTTTAGGGTTTAGGGTTTAGGGTTTAGGGTTTAGGGTTTAGGGTTTAGGGTTTAGGGTTTAGGGTTTAGGGTTTAGGGTTTAGGGTTTAGGGTTTAGGGTTTAGGGTTTAGGGTTTAGGGTTTAGGGTTTAGGGTTTAGGGTTTAGGGTTTAGGGTTTAGGGTTTAGGGTTTAGGGTTTAGGGTTTAGGGTTTAGGGTTTAGGGTTTAGGGTTTAGGGTTTAGGGTTTAGGGTTTAGGGTTTAGGGTTTAGGGTTTAGGGTTTAGGGTTTAGGGTTTAGGGTTTAGGGTTTAGGGTTTAGGGTTTAGGGTTTAGGGTTTAGGGTTTAGGGTTTAGGGTTTAGGGTTTAGGGTTTAGGGTTTAGGGTTTAGGGTTTAGGGTTTAGGGTTTAGGGTTTAGGGTTTAGGGTTTAGGGTTTAGGGTTTAGGGTTTAGGGTTTAGGGTTTAGGGTTTAGGGTTTAGGGTTTAGGGTTTAGGGTTTAGGGTTTAGGGTTTAGGGTTTAGGGTTTAGGGTTTAGGGTTTAGGGTTTAGGGTTTAGGGTTTAGGGTTTAGGGTTTAGGGTTTAGGGTTTAGGGTTTAGGGTTTAGGGTTTAGGGTTTAGGGTTTAGGGTTTAGGGTTTAGGGTTTAGGGTTTAGGGTTTAGGGTTTAGGGTTTAGGGTTTAGGGTTTAGGGTTTAGGGTTTAGGGTTTAGGGTTTAGGGTTTAGGGTTTAGGGTTTAGGGTTTAGGGTTTAGGGTTTAGGGTTTAGGGTTTAGGGTTTAGGGTTTAGGGTTTAGGGTTTAGGGTTTAGGGTTTAGGGTTTAGGGTTTAGGGTTTAGGGTTTAGGGTTTAGGGTTTAGGGTTTAGGGTTTAGGGTTTAGGGTTTAGGGTTTAGGGTTTAGGGTTTAGGGTTTAGGGTTTAGGGTTTAGGGTTTAGGGTTTAGGGTTTAGGGTTTAGGGTTTAGGGTTTAGGGTTTAGGGTTTAGGGTTTAGGGTTTAGGGTTTAGGGTTTAGGGTTTAGGGTTTAGGGTTTAGGGTTTAGGGTTTAGGGTTTAGGGTTTAGGGTTTAGGGTTTAGGGTTTAGGGTTTAGGGTTTAGGGTTTAGGGTTTAGGGTTTAGGGTTTAGGGTTTAGGGTTTAGGGTTTAGGGTTTAGGGTTTAGGGTTTAGGGTTTAGGGTTTAGGGTTTAGGGTTTAGGGTTTAGGGTTTAGGGTTTAGGGTTTAGGGTTTAGGGTTTAGGGTTTAGGGTTTAGGGTTTAGGGTTTAGGGTTTAGGGTTTAGGGTTTAGGGTTTAGGGTTTAGGGTTTAGGGTTTAGGGTTTAGGGTTTAGGGTTTAGGGTTTAGGGTTTAGGGTTTAGGGTTTAGGGTTTAGGGTTTAGGGTTTAGGGTTTAGGGTTTAGGGTTTAGGGTTTAGGGTTTAGGGTTTAGGGTTTAGGGTTTAGGGTTTAGGGTTTAGGGTTTAGGGTTTAGGGTTTAGGGTTTAGGGTTTAGGGTTTAGGGTTTAGGGTTTAGGGTTTAGGGTTTAGGGTTTAGGGTTTAGGGTTTAGGGTTTAGGGTTTAGGGTTTAGGGTTTAGGGTTTAGGGTTTAGGGTTTAGGGTTTAGGGTTTAGGGTTTAGGGTTTAGGGTTTAGGGTTTAGGGTTTAGGGTTTAGGGTTTAGGGTTTAGGGTTTAGGGTTTAGGGTTTAGGGTTTAGGGTTTAGGGTTTAGGGTTTAGGGTTTAGGGTTTAGGGTTTAGGGTTTAGGGTTTAGGGTTTAGGGTTTAGGGTTTAGGGTTTAGGGTTTAGGGTTTAGGGTTTAGGGTTTAGGGTTTAGGGTTTAGGGTTTAGGGTTTAGGGTTTAGGGTTTAGGGTTTAGGGTTTAGGGTTTAGGGTTTAGGGTTTAGGGTTTAGGGTTTAGGGTTTAGGGTTTAGGGTTTAGGGTTTAGGGTTTAGGGTTTAGGGTTTAGGGTTTAGGGTTTAGGGTTTAGGGTTTAGGGTTTAGGGTTTAGGGTTTAGGGTTTAGGGTTTAGGGTTTAGGGTTTAGGGTTTAGGGTTTAGGGTTTAGGGTTTAGGGTTTAGGGTTTAGGGTTTAGGGTTTAGGGTTTAGGGTTTAGGGTTTAGGGTTTAGGGTTTAGGGTTTAGGGTTTAGGGTTTAGGGTTTAGGGTTTAGGGTTTAGGGTTTAGGGTTTAGGGTTTAGGGTTTAGGGTTTAGGGTTTAGGGTTTAGGGTTTAGGGTTTAGGGTTTAGGGTTTAGGGTTTAGGGTTTAGGGTTTAGGGTTTAGGGTTTAGGGTTTAGGGTTTAGGGTTTAGGGTTTAGGGTTTAGGGTTTAGGGTTTAGGGTTTAGGGTTTAGGGTTTAGGGTTTAGGGTTTAGGGTTTAGGGTTTAGGGTTTAGGGTTTAGGGTTTAGGGTTTAGGGTTTAGGGTTTAGGGTTTAGGGTTTAGGGTTTAGGGTTTAGGGTTTAGGGTTTAGGGTTTAGGGTTTAGGGTTTAGGGTTTAGGGTTTAGGGTTTAGGGTTTAGGGTTTAGGGTTTAGGGTTTAGGGTTTAGGGTTTAGGGTTTAGGGTTTAGGGTTTAGGGTTTAGGGTTTAGGGTTTAGGGTTTAGGGTTTAGGGTTTAGGGTTTAGGGTTTAGGGTTTAGGGTTTAGGGTTTAGGGTTTAGGGTTTAGGGTTTAGGGTTTAGGGTTTAGGGTTTAGGGTTTAGGGTTTAGGGTTTAGGGTTTAGGGTTTAGGGTTTAGGGTTTAGGGTTTAGGGTTTAGGGTTTAGGGTTTAGGGTTTAGGGTTTAGGGTTTAGGGTTTAGGGTTTAGGGTTTAGGGTTTAGGGTTTAGGGTTTAGGGTTTAGGGTTTAGGGTTTAGGGTTTAGGGTTTAGGGTTTAGGGTTTAGGGTTTAGGGTTTAGGGTTTAGGGTTTAGGGTTTAGGGTTTAGGGTTTAGGGTTTAGGGTTTAGGGTTTAGGGTTTAGGGTTTAGGGTTTAGGGTTTAGGGTTTAGGGTTTAGGGTTTAGGGTTTAGGGTTTAGGGTTTAGGGTTTAGGGTTTAGGGTTTAGGGTTTAGGGTTTAGGGTTTAGGGTTTAGGGTTTAGGGTTTAGGGTTTAGGGTTTAGGGTTTAGGGTTTAGGGTTTAGGGTTTAGGGTTTAGGGTTTAGGGTTTAGGGTTTAGGGTTTAGGGTTTAGGGTTTAGGGTTTAGGGTTTAGGGTTTAGGGTTTAGGGTTTAGGGTTTAGGGTTTAGGGTTTAGGGTTTAGGGTTTAGGGTTTAGGGTTTAGGGTTTAGGGTTTAGGGTTTAGGGTTTAGGGTTTAGGGTTTAGGGTTTAGGGTTTAGGGTTTAGGGTTTAGGGTTTAGGGTTTAGGGTTTAGGGTTTAGGGTTTAGGGTTTAGGGTTTAGGGTTTAGGGTTTAGGGTTTAGGGTTTAGGGTTTAGGGTTTAGGGTTTAGGGTTTAGGGTTTAGGGTTTAGGGTTTAGGGTTTAGGGTTTAGGGTTTAGGGTTTAGGGTTTAGGGTTTAGGGTTTAGGGTTTAGGGTTTAGGGTTTAGGGTTTAGGGTTTAGGGTTTAGGGTTTAGGGTTTAGGGTTTAGGGTTTAGGGTTTAGGGTTTAGGGTTTAGGGTTTAGGGTTTAGGGTTTAGGGTTTAGGGTTTAGGGTTTAGGGTTTAGGGTTTAGGGTTTAGGGTTTAGGGTTTAGGGTTTAGGGTTTAGGGTTTAGGGTTTAGGGTTTAGGGTTTAGGGTTTAGGGTTTAGGGTTTAGGGTTTAGGGTTTAGGGTTTAGGGTTTAGGGTTTAGGGTTTAGGGTTTAGGGTTTAGGGTTTAGGGTTTAGGGTTTAGGGTTTAGGGTTTAGGGTTTAGGGTTTAGGGTTTAGGGTTTAGGGTTTAGGGTTTAGGGTTTAGGGTTTAGGGTTTAGGGTTTAGGGTTTAGGGTTTAGGGTTTAGGGTTTAGGGTTTAGGGTTTAGGGTTTAGGGTTTAGGGTTTAGGGTTTAGGGTTTAGGGTTTAGGGTTTAGGGTTTAGGGTTTAGGGTTTAGGGTTTAGGGTTTAGGGTTTAGGGTTTAGGGTTTAGGGTTTAGGGTTTAGGGTTTAGGGTTTAGGGTTTAGGGTTTAGGGTTTAGGGTTTAGGGTTTAGGGTTTAGGGTTTAGGGTTTAGGGTTTAGGGTTTAGGGTTTAGGGTTTAGGGTTTAGGGTTTAGGGTTTAGGGTTTAGGGTTTAGGGTTTAGGGTTTAGGGTTTAGGGTTTAGGGTTTAGGGTTTAGGGTTTAGGGTTTAGGGTTTAGGGTTTAGGGTTTAGGGTTTAGGGTTTAGGGTTTAGGGTTTAGGGTTTAGGGTTTAGGGTTTAGGGTTTAGGGTTTAGGGTTTAGGGTTTAGGGTTTAGGGTTTAGGGTTTAGGGTTTAGGGTTTAGGGTTTAGGGTTTAGGGTTTAGGGTTTAGGGTTTAGGGTTTAGGGTTTAGGGTTTAGGGTTTAGGGTTTAGGGTTTAGGGTTTAGGGTTTAGGGTTTAGGGTTTAGGGTTTAGGGTTTAGGGTTTAGGGTTTAGGGTTTAGGGTTTAGGGTTTAGGGTTTAGGGTTTAGGGTTTAGGGTTTAGGGTTTAGGGTTTAGGGTTTAGGGTTTAGGGTTTAGGGTTTAGGGTTTAGGGTTTAGGGTTTAGGGTTTAGGGTTTAGGGTTTAGGGTTTAGGGTTTAGGGTTTAGGGTTTAGGGTTTAGGGTTTAGGGTTTAGGGTTTAGGGTTTAGGGTTTAGGGTTTAGGGTTTAGGGTTTAGGGTTTAGGGTTTAGGGTTTAGGGTTTAGGGTTTAGGGTTTAGGGTTTAGGGTTTAGGGTTTAGGGTTTAGGGTTTAGGGTTTAGGGTTTAGGGTTTAGGGTTTAGGGTTTAGGGTTTAGGGTTTAGGGTTTAGGGTTTAGGGTTTAGGGTTTAGGGTTTAGGGTTTAGGGTTTAGGGTTTAGGGTTTAGGGTTTAGGGTTTAGGGTTTAGGGTTTAGGGTTTAGGGTTTAGGGTTTAGGGTTTAGGGTTTAGGGTTTAGGGTTTAGGGTTTAGGGTTTAGGGTTTAGGGTTTAGGGTTTAGGGTTTAGGGTTTAGGGTTTAGGGTTTAGGGTTTAGGGTTTAGGGTTTAGGGTTTAGGGTTTAGGGTTTAGGGTTTAGGGTTTAGGGTTTAGGGTTTAGGGTTTAGGGTTTAGGGTTTAGGGTTTAGGGTTTAGGGTTTAGGGTTTAGGGTTTAGGGTTTAGGGTTTAGGGTTTAGGGTTTAGGGTTTAGGGTTTAGGGTTTAGGGTTTAGGGTTTAGGGTTTAGGGTTTAGGGTTTAGGGTTTAGGGTTTAGGGTTTAGGGTTTAGGGTTTAGGGTTTAGGGTTTAGGGTTTAGGGTTTAGGGTTTAGGGTTTAGGGTTTAGGGTTTAGGGTTTAGGGTTTAGGGTTTAGGGTTTAGGGTTTAGGGTTTAGGGTTTAGGGTTTAGGGTTTAGGGTTTAGGGTTTAGGGTTTAGGGTTTAGGGTTTAGGGTTTAGGGTTTAGGGTTTAGGGTTTAGGGTTTAGGGTTTAGGGTTTAGGGTTTAGGGTTTAGGGTTTAGGGTTTAGGGTTTAGGGTTTAGGGTTTAGGGTTTAGGGTTTAGGGTTTAGGGTTTAGGGTTTAGGGTTTAGGGTTT
>NC_143198.1:0-17500 GCF_051530095.1 Phoenix dactylifera
CCTAAACCCTAAACCCTAAACCCTAAACCCTAAACCCTAAACCCTAAACCCTAAACCCTAAACCCTAAACCCTAAACCCTAAACCCTAAACCCTAAACCCTAAACCCTAAACCCTAAACCCTAAACCCTAAACCCTAAACCCTAAACCCTAAACCCTAAACCCTAAACCCTAAACCCTAAACCCTAAACCCTAAACCCTAAACCCTAAACCCTAAACCCTAAACCCTAAACCCTAAACCCTAAACCCTAAACCCTAAACCCTAAACCCTAAACCCTAAACCCTAAACCCTAAACCCTAAACCCTAAACCCTAAACCCTAAACCCTAAACCCTAAACCCTAAACCCTAAACCCTAAACCCTAAACCCTAAACCCTAAACCCTAAACCCTAAACCCTAAACCCTAAACCCTAAACCCTAAACCCTAAACCCTAAACCCTAAACCCTAAACCCTAAACCCTAAACCCTAAACCCTAAACCCTAAACCCTAAACCCTAAACCCTAAACCCTAAACCCTAAACCCTAAACCCTAAACCCTAAACCCTAAACCCTAAACCCTAAACCCTAAACCCTAAACCCTAAACCCTAAACCCTAAACCCTAAACCCTAAACCCTAAACCCTAAACCCTAAACCCTAAACCCTAAACCCTAAACCCTAAACCCTAAACCCTAAACCCTAAACCCTAAACCCTAAACCCTAAACCCTAAACCCTAAACCCTAAACCCTAAACCCTAAACCCTAAACCCTAAACCCTAAACCCTAAACCCTAAACCCTAAACCCTAAACCCTAAACCCTAAACCCTAAACCCTAAACCCTAAACCCTAAACCCTAAACCCTAAACCCTAAACCCTAAACCCTAAACCCTAAACCCTAAACCCTAAACCCTAAACCCTAAACCCTAAACCCTAAACCCTAAACCCTAAACCCTAAACCCTAAACCCTAAACCCTAAACCCTAAACCCTAAACCCTAAACCCTAAACCCTAAACCCTAAACCCTAAACCCTAAACCCTAAACCCTAAACCCTAAACCCTAAACCCTAAACCCTAAACCCTAAACCCTAAACCCTAAACCCTAAACCCTAAACCCTAAACCCTAAACCCTAAACCCTAAACCCTAAACCCTAAACCCTAAACCCTAAACCCTAAACCCTAAACCCTAAACCCTAAACCCTAAACCCTAAACCCTAAACCCTAAACCCTAAACCCTAAACCCTAAACCCTAAACCCTAAACCCTAAACCCTAAACCCTAAACCCTAAACCCTAAACCCTAAACCCTAAACCCTAAACCCTAAACCCTAAACCCTAAACCCTAAACCCTAAACCCTAAACCCTAAACCCTAAACCCTAAACCCTAAACCCTAAACCCTAAACCCTAAACCCTAAACCCTAAACCCTAAACCCTAAACCCTAAACCCTAAACCCTAAACCCTAAACCCTAAACCCTAAACCCTAAACCCTAAACCCTAAACCCTAAACCCTAAACCCTAAACCCTAAACCCTAAACCCTAAACCCTAAACCCTAAACCCTAAACCCTAAACCCTAAACCCTAAACCCTAAACCCTAAACCCTAAACCCTAAACCCTAAACCCTAAACCCTAAACCCTAAACCCTAAACCCTAAACCCTAAACCCTAAACCCTAAACCCTAAACCCTAAACCCTAAACCCTAAACCCTAAACCCTAAACCCTAAACCCTAAACCCTAAACCCTAAACCCTAAACCCTAAACCCTAAACCCTAAACCCTAAACCCTAAACCCTAAACCCTAAACCCTAAACCCTAAACCCTAAACCCTAAACCCTAAACCCTAAACCCTAAACCCTAAACCCTAAACCCTAAACCCTAAACCCTAAACCCTAAACCCTAAACCCTAAACCCTAAACCCTAAACCCTAAACCCTAAACCCTAAACCCTAAACCCTAAACCCTAAACCCTAAACCCTAAACCCTAAACCCTAAACCCTAAACCCTAAACCCTAAACCCTAAACCCTAAACCCTAAACCCTAAACCCTAAACCCTAAACCCTAAACCCTAAACCCTAAACCCTAAACCCTAAACCCTAAACCCTAAACCCTAAACCCTAAACCCTAAACCCTAAACCCTAAACCCTAAACCCTAAACCCTAAACCCTAAACCCTAAACCCTAAACCCTAAACCCTAAACCCTAAACCCTAAACCCTAAACCCTAAACCCTAAACCCTAAACCCTAAACCCTAAACCCTAAACCCTAAACCCTAAACCCTAAACCCTAAACCCTAAACCCTAAACCCTAAACCCTAAACCCTAAACCCTAAACCCTAAACCCTAAACCCTAAACCCTAAACCCTAAACCCTAAACCCTAAACCCTAAACCCTAAACCCTAAACCCTAAACCCTAAACCCTAAACCCTAAACCCTAAACCCTAAACCCTAAACCCTAAACCCTAAACCCTAAACCCTAAACCCTAAACCCTAAACCCTAAACCCTAAACCCTAAACCCTAAACCCTAAACCCTAAACCCTAAACCCTAAACCCTAAACCCTAAACCCTAAACCCTAAACCCTAAACCCTAAACCCTAAACCCTAAACCCTAAACCCTAAACCCTAAACCCTAAACCCTAAACCCTAAACCCTAAACCCTAAACCCTAAACCCTAAACCCTAAACCCTAAACCCTAAACCCTAAACCCTAAACCCTAAACCCTAAACCCTAAACCCTAAACCCTAAACCCTAAACCCTAAACCCTAAACCCTAAACCCTAAACCCTAAACCCTAAACCCTAAACCCTAAACCCTAAACCCTAAACCCTAAACCCTAAACCCTAAACCCTAAACCCTAAACCCTAAACCCTAAACCCTAAACCCTAAACCCTAAACCCTAAACCCTAAACCCTAAACCCTAAACCCTAAACCCTAAACCCTAAACCCTAAACCCTAAACCCTAAACCCTAAACCCTAAACCCTAAACCCTAAACCCTAAACCCTAAACCCTAAACCCTAAACCCTAAACCCTAAACCCTAAACCCTAAACCCTAAACCCTAAACCCTAAACCCTAAACCCTAAACCCTAAACCCTAAACCCTAAACCCTAAACCCTAAACCCTAAACCCTAAACCCTAAACCCTAAACCCTAAACCCTAAACCCTAAACCCTAAACCCTAAACCCTAAACCCTAAACCCTAAACCCTAAACCCTAAACCCTAAACCCTAAACCCTAAACCCTAAACCCTAAACCCTAAACCCTAAACCCTAAACCCTAAACCCTAAACCCTAAACCCTAAACCCTAAACCCTAAACCCTAAACCCTAAACCCTAAACCCTAAACCCTAAACCCTAAACCCTAAACCCTAAACCCTAAACCCTAAACCCTAAACCCTAAACCCTAAACCCTAAACCCTAAACCCTAAACCCTAAACCCTAAACCCTAAACCCTAAACCCTAAACCCTAAACCCTAAACCCTAAACCCTAAACCCTAAACCCTAAACCCTAAACCCTAAACCCTAAACCCTAAACCCTAAACCCTAAACCCTAAACCCTAAACCCTAAACCCTAAACCCTAAACCCTAAACCCTAAACCCTAAACCCTAAACCCTAAACCCTAAACCCTAAACCCTAAACCCTAAACCCTAAACCCTAAACCCTAAACCCTAAACCCTAAACCCTAAACCCTAAACCCTAAACCCTAAACCCTAAACCCTAAACCCTAAACCCTAAACCCTAAACCCTAAACCCTAAACCCTAAACCCTAAACCCTAAACCCTAAACCCTAAACCCTAAACCCTAAACCCTAAACCCTAAACCCTAAACCCTAAACCCTAAACCCTAAACCCTAAACCCTAAACCCTAAACCCTAAACCCTAAACCCTAAACCCTAAACCCTAAACCCTAAACCCTAAACCCTAAACCCTAAACCCTAAACCCTAAACCCTAAACCCTAAACCCTAAACCCTAAACCCTAAACCCTAAACCCTAAACCCTAAACCCTAAACCCTAAACCCTAAACCCTAAACCCTAAACCCTAAACCCTAAACCCTAAACCCTAAACCCTAAACCCTAAACCCTAAACCCTAAACCCTAAACCCTAAACCCTAAACCCTAAACCCTAAACCCTAAACCCTAAACCCTAAACCCTAAACCCTAAACCCTAAACCCTAAACCCTAAACCCTAAACCCTAAACCCTAAACCCTAAACCCTAAACCCTAAACCCTAAACCCTAAACCCTAAACCCTAAACCCTAAACCCTAAACCCTAAACCCTAAACCCTAAACCCTAAACCCTAAACCCTAAACCCTAAACCCTAAACCCTAAACCCTAAACCCTAAACCCTAAACCCTAAACCCTAAACCCTAAACCCTAAACCCTAAACCCTAAACCCTAAACCCTAAACCCTAAACCCTAAACCCTAAACCCTAAACCCTAAACCCTAAACCCTAAACCCTAAACCCTAAACCCTAAACCCTAAACCCTAAACCCTAAACCCTAAACCCTAAACCCTAAACCCTAAACCCTAAACCCTAAACCCTAAACCCTAAACCCTAAACCCTAAACCCTAAACCCTAAACCCTAAACCCTAAACCCTAAACCCTAAACCCTAAACCCTAAACCCTAAACCCTAAACCCTAAACCCTAAACCCTAAACCCTAAACCCTAAACCCTAAACCCTAAACCCTAAACCCTAAACCCTAAACCCTAAACCCTAAACCCTAAACCCTAAACCCTAAACCCTAAACCCTAAACCCTAAACCCTAAACCCTAAACCCTAAACCCTAAACCCTAAACCCTAAACCCTAAACCCTAAACCCTAAACCCTAAACCCTAAACCCTAAACCCTAAACCCTAAACCCTAAACCCTAAACCCTAAACCCTAAACCCTAAACCCTAAACCCTAAACCCTAAACCCTAAACCCTAAACCCTAAACCCTAAACCCTAAACCCTAAACCCTAAACCCTAAACCCTAAACCCTAAACCCTAAACCCTAAACCCTAAACCCTAAACCCTAAACCCTAAACCCTAAACCCTAAACCCTAAACCCTAAACCCTAAACCCTAAACCCTAAACCCTAAACCCTAAACCCTAAACCCTAAACCCTAAACCCTAAACCCTAAACCCTAAACCCTAAACCCTAAACCCTAAACCCTAAACCCTAAACCCTAAACCCTAAACCCTAAACCCTAAACCCTAAACCCTAAACCCTAAACCCTAAACCCTAAACCCTAAACCCTAAACCCTAAACCCTAAACCCTAAACCCTAAACCCTAAACCCTAAACCCTAAACCCTAAACCCTAAACCCTAAACCCTAAACCCTAAACCCTAAACCCTAAACCCTAAACCCTAAACCCTAAACCCTAAACCCTAAACCCTAAACCCTAAACCCTAAACCCTAAACCCTAAACCCTAAACCCTAAACCCTAAACCCTAAACCCTAAACCCTAAACCCTAAACCCTAAACCCTAAACCCTAAACCCTAAACCCTAAACCCTAAACCCTAAACCCTAAACCCTAAACCCTAAACCCTAAACCCTAAACCCTAAACCCTAAACCCTAAACCCTAAACCCTAAACCCTAAACCCTAAACCCTAAACCCTAAACCCTAAACCCTAAACCCTAAACCCTAAACCCTAAACCCTAAACCCTAAACCCTAAACCCTAAACCCTAAACCCTAAACCCTAAACCCTAAACCCTAAACCCTAAACCCTAAACCCTAAACCCTAAACCCTAAACCCTAAACCCTAAACCCTAAACCCTAAACCCTAAACCCTAAACCCTAAACCCTAAACCCTAAACCCTAAACCCTAAACCCTAAACCCTAAACCCTAAACCCTAAACCCTAAACCCTAAACCCTAAACCCTAAACCCTAAACCCTAAACCCTAAACCCTAAACCCTAAACCCTAAACCCTAAACCCTAAACCCTAAACCCTAAACCCTAAACCCTAAACCCTAAACCCTAAACCCTAAACCCTAAACCCTAAACCCTAAACCCTAAACCCTAAACCCTAAACCCTAAACCCTAAACCCTAAACCCTAAACCCTAAACCCTAAACCCTAAACCCTAAACCCTAAACCCTAAACCCTAAACCCTAAACCCTAAACCCTAAACCCTAAACCCTAAACCCTAAACCCTAAACCCTAAACCCTAAACCCTAAACCCTAAACCCTAAACCCTAAACCCTAAACCCTAAACCCTAAACCCTAAACCCTAAACCCTAAACCCTAAACCCTAAACCCTAAACCCTAAACCCTAAACCCTAAACCCTAAACCCTAAACCCTAAACCCTAAACCCTAAACCCTAAACCCTAAACCCTAAACCCTAAACCCTAAACCCTAAACCCTAAACCCTAAACCCTAAACCCTAAACCCTAAACCCTAAACCCTAAACCCTAAACCCTAAACCCTAAACCCTAAACCCTAAACCCTAAACCCTAAACCCTAAACCCTAAACCCTAAACCCTAAACCCTAAACCCTAAACCCTAAACCCTAAACCCTAAACCCTAAACCCTAAACCCTAAACCCTAAACCCTAAACCCTAAACCCTAAACCCTAAACCCTAAACCCTAAACCCTAAACCCTAAACCCTAAACCCTAAACCCTAAACCCTAAACCCTAAACCCTAAACCCTAAACCCTAAACCCTAAACCCTAAACCCTAAACCCTAAACCCTAAACCCTAAACCCTAAACCCTAAACCCTAAACCCTAAACCCTAAACCCTAAACCCTAAACCCTAAACCCTAAACCCTAAACCCTAAACCCTAAACCCTAAACCCTAAACCCTAAACCCTAAACCCTAAACCCTAAACCCTAAACCCTAAACCCTAAACCCTAAACCCTAAACCCTAAACCCTAAACCCTAAACCCTAAACCCTAAACCCTAAACCCTAAACCCTAAACCCTAAACCCTAAACCCTAAACCCTAAACCCTAAACCCTAAACCCTAAACCCTAAACCCTAAACCCTAAACCCTAAACCCTAAACCCTAAACCCTAAACCCTAAACCCTAAACCCTAAACCCTAAACCCTAAACCCTAAACCCTAAACCCTAAACCCTAAACCCTAAACCCTAAACCCTAAACCCTAAACCCTAAACCCTAAACCCTAAACCCTAAACCCTAAACCCTAAACCCTAAACCCTAAACCCTAAACCCTAAACCCTAAACCCTAAACCCTAAACCCTAAACCCTAAACCCTAAACCCTAAACCCTAAACCCTAAACCCTAAACCCTAAACCCTAAACCCTAAACCCTAAACCCTAAACCCTAAACCCTAAACCCTAAACCCTAAACCCTAAACCCTAAACCCTAAACCCTAAACCCTAAACCCTAAACCCTAAACCCTAAACCCTAAACCCTAAACCCTAAACCCTAAACCCTAAACCCTAAACCCTAAACCCTAAACCCTAAACCCTAAACCCTAAACCCTAAACCCTAAACCCTAAACCCTAAACCCTAAACCCTAAACCCTAAACCCTAAACCCTAAACCCTAAACCCTAAACCCTAAACCCTAAACCCTAAACCCTAAACCCTAAACCCTAAACCCTAAACCCTAAACCCTAAACCCTAAACCCTAAACCCTAAACCCTAAACCCTAAACCCTAAACCCTAAACCCTAAACCCTAAACCCTAAACCCTAAACCCTAAACCCTAAACCCTAAACCCTAAACCCTAAACCCTAAACCCTAAACCCTAAACCCTAAACCCTAAACCCTAAACCCTAAACCCTAAACCCTAAACCCTAAACCCTAAACCCTAAACCCTAAACCCTAAACCCTAAACCCTAAACCCTAAACCCTAAACCCTAAACCCTAAACCCTAAACCCTAAACCCTGAAACCCTAAACCCTAAACCCTAAACCCTAAACCCTAAACCCTAAACCCTAAACCCTAAACCCTAAACCCTAAACCCTAAACCCTAAACCCTAAACCCTAAACCCTAAACCCTAAACCCTAAACCCTAAACCCTAAACCCTAAACCCTAAACCCTAAACCCTAAACCCTAAACCCTAAACCCTAAACCCTAAACCCTAAACCCTAAACCCTAAACCCTAAACCCTAAACCCTAAACCCTAAACCCTAAACCCTAAACCCTAAACCCTAAACCCTAAACCCTAAACCCTAAACCCTAAACCCTAAACCCTAAACCCTAAACCCTAAACCCTAAACCCTAAACCCTAAACCCTAAACCCTAAACCCTAAACCCTAAACCCTAAACCCTAAACCCTAAACCCTAAACCCTAAACCCTAAACCCTAAACCCTAAACCCTAAACCCTAAACCCTAAACCCTAAACCCTAAACCCTAAACCCTAAACCCTAAACCCTAAACCCTAAACCCTAAACCCTAAACCCTAAACCCTAAACCCTAAACCCTAAACCCTAAACCCTAAACCCTAAACCCTAAACCCTAAACCCTAAACCCTAAACCCTAAACCCTAAACCCTAAACCCTAAACCCTAAACCCTAAACCCTAAACCCTAAACCCTAAACCCTAAACCCTAAACCCTAAACCCTAAACCCTAAACCCTAAACCCTAAACCCTAAACCCTAAACCCTAAACCCTAAACCCTAAACCCTAAACCCTAAACCCTAAACCCTAAACCCTAAACCCTAAACCCTAAACCCTAAACCCTAAACCCTAAACCCTAAACCCTAAACCCTAAACCCTAAACCCTAAACCCTAAACCCTAAACCCTAAACCCTAAACCCTAAACCCTAAACCCTAAACCCTAAACCCTAAACCCTAAACCCTAAACCCTAAACCCTAAACCCTAAACCCTAAACCCTAAACCCTAAACCCTAAACCCTAAACCCTAAACCCTAAACCCTAAACCCTAAACCCTAAACCCTAAACCCTAAACCCTAAACCCTAAACCCTAAACCCTAAACCCTAAACCCTAAACCCTAAACCCTAAACCCTAAACCCTAAACCCTAAACCCTAAACCCTAAACCCTAAACCCTAAACCCTAAACCCTAAACCCTAAACCCTAAACCCTAAACCCTAAACCCTAAACCCTAAACCCTAAACCCTAAACCCTAAACCCTAAACCCTAAACCCTAAACCCTAAACCCTAAACCCTAAACCCTAAACCCTAAACCCTAAACCCTAAACCCTAAACCCTAAACCCTAAACCCTAAACCCTAAACCCTAAACCCTAAACCCTAAACCCTAAACCCTAAACCCTAAACCCTAAACCCTAAACCCTAAACCCTAAACCCTAAACCCTAAACCCTAAACCCTAAACCCTAAACCCTAAACCCTAAACCCTAAACCCTAAACCCTAAACCCTAAACCCTAAACCCTAAACCCTAAACCCTAAACCCTAAACCCTAAACCCTAAACCCTAAACCCTAAACCCTAAACCCTAAACCCTAAACCCTAAACCCTAAACCCTAAACCCTAAACCCTAAACCCTAAACCCTAAACCCTAAACCCTAAACCCTAAACCCTAAACCCTAAACCCTAAACCCTAAACCCTAAACCCTAAACCCTAAACCCTAAACCCTAAACCCTAAACCCTAAACCCTAAACCCTAAACCCTAAACCCTAAACCCTAAACCCTAAACCCTAAACCCTAAACCCTAAACCCTAAACCCTAAACCCTAAACCCTAAACCCTAAACCCTAAACCCTAAACCCTAAACCCTAAACCCTAAACCCTAAACCCTAAACCCTAAACCCTAAACCCTAAACCCTAAACCCTAAACCCTAAACCCTAAACCCTAAACCCTAAACCCTAAACCCTAAACCCTAAACCCTAAACCCTAAACCCTAAACCCTAAACCCTAAACCCTAAACCCTAAACCCTAAACCCTAAACCCTAAACCCTAAACCCTAAACCCTAAACCCTAAACCCTAAACCCTAAACCCTAAACCCTAAACCCTAAACCCTAAACCCTAAACCCTAAACCCTAAACCCTAAACCCTAAACCCTAAACCCTAAACCCTAAACCCTAAACCCTAAACCCTAAACCCTAAACCCTAAACCCTAAACCCTAAACCCTAAACCCTAAACCCTAAACCCTAAACCCTAAACCCTAAACCCTAAACCCTAAACCCTAAACCCTAAACCCTAAACCCTAAACCCTAAACCCTAAACCCTAAACCCTAAACCCTAAACCCTAAACCCTAAACCCTAAACCCTAAACCCTAAACCCTAAACCCTAAACCCTAAACCCTAAACCCTAAACCCTAAACCCTAAACCCTAAACCCTAAACCCTAAACCCTAAACCCTAAACCCTAAACCCTAAACCCTAAACCCTAAACCCTAAACCCTAAACCCTAAACCCTAAACCCTAAACCCTAAACCCTAAACCCTAAACCCTAAACCCTAAACCCTAAACCCTAAACCCTAAACCCTAAACCCTAAACCCTAAACCCTAAACCCTAAACCCTAAACCCTAAACCCTAAACCCTAAACCCTAAACCCTAAACCCTAAACCCTAAACCCTAAACCCTAAACCCTAAACCCTAAACCCTAAACCCTAAACCCTAAACCCTAAACCCTAAACCCTAAACCCTAAACCCTAAACCCTAAACCCTAAACCCTAAACCCTAAACCCTAAACCCTAAACCCTAAACCCTAAACCCTAAACCCTAAACCCTAAACCCTAAACCCTAAACCCTAAACCCTAAACCCTAAACCCTAAACCCTAAACCCTAAACCCTAAACCCTAAACCCTAAACCCTAAACCCTAAACCCTAAACCCTAAACCCTAAACCCTAAACCCTAAACCCTAAACCCTAAACCCTAAACCCTAAACCCTAAACCCTAAACCCTAAACCCTAAACCCTAAACCCTAAACCCTAAACCCTAAACCCTAAACCCTAAACCCTAAACCCTAAACCCTAAACCCTAAACCCTAAACCCTAAACCCTAAACCCTAAACCCTAAACCCTAAACCCTAAACCCTAAACCCTAAACCCTAAACCCTAAACCCTAAACCCTAAACCCTAAACCCTAAACCCTAAACCCTAAACCCTAAACCCTAAACCCTAAACCCTAAACCCTAAACCCTAAACCCTAAACCCTAAACCCTAAACCCTAAACCCTAAACCCTAAACCCTAAACCCTAAACCCTAAACCCTAAACCCTAAACCCTAAACCCTAAACCCTAAACCCTAAACCCTAAACCCTAAACCCTAAACCCTAAACCCTAAACCCTAAACCCTAAACCCTAAACCCTAAACCCTAAACCCTAAACCCTAAACCCTAAACCCTAAACCCTAAACCCTAAACCCTAAACCCTAAACCCTAAACCCTAAACCCTAAACCCTAAACCCTAAACCCTAAACCCTAAACCCTAAACCCTAAACCCTAAACCCTAAACCCTAAACCCTAAACCCTAAACCCTAAACCCTAAACCCTAAACCCTAAACCCTAAACCCTAAACCCTAAACCCTAAACCCTAAACCCTAAACCCTAAACCCTAAACCCTAAACCCTAAACCCTAAACCCTAAACCCTAAACCCTAAACCCTAAACCCTAAACCCTAAACCCTAAACCCTAAACCCTAAACCCTAAACCCTAAACCCTAAACCCTAAACCCTAAACCCTAAACCCTAAACCCTAAACCCTAAACCCTAAACCCTAAACCCTAAACCCTAAACCCTAAACCCTAAACCCTAAACCCTAAACCCTAAACCCTAAACCCTAAACCCTAAACCCTAAACCCTAAACCCTAAACCCTAAACCCTAAACCCTAAACCCTAAACCCTAAACCCTAAACCCTAAACCCTAAACCCTAAACCCTAAACCCTAAACCCTAAACCCTAAACCCTAAACCCTAAACCCTAAACCCTAAACCCTAAACCCTAAACCCTAAACCCTAAACCCTAAACCCTAAACCCTAAACCCTAAACCCTAAACCCTAAACCCTAAACCCTAAACCCTAAACCCTAAACCCTAAACCCTAAACCCTAAACCCTAAACCCTAAACCCTAAACCCTAAACCCTAAACCCTAAACCCTAAACCCTAAACCCTAAACCCTAAACCCTAAACCCTAAACCCTAAACCCTAAACCCTAAACCCTAAACCCTAAACCCTAAACCCTAAACCCTAAACCCTAAACCCTAAACCCTAAACCCTAAACCCTAAACCCTAAACCCTAAACCCTAAACCCTAAACCCTAAACCCTAAACCCTAAACCCTAAACCCTAAACCCTAAACCCTAAACCCTAAACCCTAAACCCTAAACCCTAAACCCTAAACCCTAAACCCTAAACCCTAAACCCTAAACCCTAAACCCTAAACCCTAAACCCTAAACCCTAAACCCTAAACCCTAAACCCTAAACCCTAAACCCTAAACCCTAAACCCTAAACCCTAAACCCTAAACCCTAAACCCTAAACCCTAAACCCTAAACCCTAAACCCTAAACCCTAAACCCTAAACCCTAAACCCTAAACCCTAAACCCTAAACCCTAAACCCTAAACCCTAAACCCTAAACCCTAAACCCTAAACCCTAAACCCTAAACCCTAAACCCTAAACCCTAAACCCTAAACCCTAAACCCTAAACCCTAAACCCTAAACCCTAAACCCTAAACCCTAAACCCTAAACCCTAAACCCTAAACCCTAAACCCTAAACCCTAAACCCTAAACCCTAAACCCTAAACCCTAAACCCTAAACCCTAAACCCTAAACCCTAAACCCTAAACCCTAAACCCTAAACCCTAAACCCTAAACCCTAAACCCTAAACCCTAAACCCTAAACCCTAAACCCTAAACCCTAAACCCTAAACCCTAAACCCTAAACCCTAAACCCTAAACCCTAAACCCTAAACCCTAAACCCTAAACCCTAAACCCTAAACCCTAAACCCTAAACCCTAAACCCTAAACCCTAAACCCTAAACCCTAAACCCTAAACCCTAAACCCTAAACCCTAAACCCTAAACCCTAAACCCTAAACCCTAAACCCTAAACCCTAAACCCTAAACCCTAAACCCTAAACCCTAAACCCTAAACCCTAAACCCTAAACCCTAAACCCTAAACCCTAAACCCTAAACCCTAAACCCTAAACCCTAAACCCTAAACCCTAAACCCTAAACCCTAAACCCTAAACCCTAAACCCTAAACCCTAAACCCTAAACCCTAAACCCTAAACCCTAAACCCTAAACCCTAAACCCTAAACCCTAAACCCTAAACCCTAAACCCTAAACCCTAAACCCTAAACCCTAAACCCTAAACCCTAAACCCTAAACCCTAAACCCTAAACCCTAAACCCTAAACCCTAAACCCTAAACCCTAAACCCTAAACCCTAAACCCTAAACCCTAAACCCTAAACCCTAAACCCTAAACCCTAAACCCTAAACCCTAAACCCTAAACCCTAAACCCTAAACCCTAAACCCTAAACCCTAAACCCTAAACCCTAAACCCTAAACCCTAAACCCTAAACCCTAAACCCTAAACCCTAAACCCTAAACCCTAAACCCTAAACCCTAAACCCTAAACCCTAAACCCTAAACCCTAAACCCTAAACCCTAAACCCTAAACCCTAAACCCTAAACCCTAAACCCTAAACCCTAAACCCTAAACCCTAAACCCTAAACCCTAAACCCTAAACCCTAAACCCTAAACCCTAAACCCTAAACCCTAAACCCTAAACCCTAAACCCTAAACCCTAAACCCTAAACCCTAAACCCTAAACCCTAAACCCTAAACCCTAAACCCTAAACCCTAAACCCTAAACCCTAAACCCTAAACCCTAAACCCTAAACCCTAAACCCTAAACCCTAAACCCTAAACCCTAAACCCTAAACCCTAAACCCTAAACCCTAAACCCTAAACCCTAAACCCTAAACCCTAAACCCTAAACCCTAAACCCTAAACCCTAAACCCTAAACCCTAAACCCTAAACCCTAAACCCTAAACCCTAAACCCTAAACCCTAAACCCTAAACCCTAAACCCTAAACCCTAAACCCTAAACCCTAAACCCTAAACCCTAAACCCTAAACCCTAAACCCTAAACCCTAAACCCTAAACCCTAAACCCTAAACCCTAAACCCTAAACCCTAAACCCTAAACCCTAAACCCTAAACCCTAAACCCTAAACCCTAAACCCTAAACCCTAAACCCTAAACCCTAAACCCTAAACCCTAAACCCTAAACCCTAAACCCTAAACCCTAAACCCTAAACCCTAAACCCTAAACCCTAAACCCTAAACCCTAAACCCTAAACCCTAAACCCTAAACCCTAAACCCTAAACCCTAAACCCTAAACCCTAAACCCTAAACCCTAAACCCTAAACCCTAAACCCTAAACCCTAAACCCTAAACCCTAAACCCTAAACCCTAAACCCTAAACCCTAAACCCTAAACCCTAAACCCTAAACCCTAAACCCTAAACCCTAAACCCTAAACCCTAAACCCTAAACCCTAAACCCTAAACCCTAAACCCTAAACCCTAAACCCTAAACCCTAAACCCTAAACCCTAAACCCTAAACCCTAAACCCTAAACCCTAAACCCTAAACCCTAAACCCTAAACCCTAAACCCTAAACCCTAAACCCTAAACCCTAAACCCTAAACCCTAAACCCTAAACCCTAAACCCTAAACCCTAAACCCTAAACCCTAAACCCTAAACCCTAAACCCTAAACCCTAAACCCTAAACCCTAAACCCTAAACCCTAAACCCTAAACCCTAAACCCTAAACCCTAAACCCTAAACCCTAAACCCTAAACCCTAAACCCTAAACCCTAAACCCTAAACCCTAAACCCTAAACCCTAAACCCTAAACCCTAAACCCTAAACCCTAAACCCTAAACCCTAAACCCTAAACCCTAAACCCTAAACCCTAAACCCTAAACCCTAAACCCTAAACCCTAAACCCTAAACCCTAAACCCTAAACCCTAAACCCTAAACCCTAAACCCTAAACCCTAAACCCTAAACCCTAAACCCTAAACCCTAAACCCTAAACCCTAAACCCTAAACCCTAAACCCTAAACCCTAAACCCTAAACCCTAAACCCTAAACCCTAAACCCTAAACCCTAAACCCTAAACCCTAAACCCTAAACCCTAAACCCTAAACCCTAAACCCTAAACCCTAAACCCTAAACCCTAAACCCTAAACCCTAAACCCTAAACCCTAAACCCTAAACCCTAAACCCTAAACCCTAAACCCTAAACCCTAAACCCTAAACCCTAAACCCTAAACCCTAAACCCTAAACCCTAAACCCTAAACCCTAAACCCTAAACCCTAAACCCTAAACCCTAAACCCTAAACCCTAAACCCTAAACCCTAAACCCTAAACCCTAAACCCTAAACCCTAAACCCTAAACCCTAAACCCTAAACCCTAAACCCTAAACCCTAAACCCTAAACCCTAAACCCTAAACCCTAAACCCTAAACCCTAAACCCTAAACCCTAAACCCTAAACCCTAAACCCTAAACCCTAAACCCTAAACCCTAAACCCTAAACCCTAAACCCTAAACCCTAAACCCTAAACCCTAAACCCTAAACCCTAAACCCTAAACCCTAAACCCTAAACCCTAAACCCTAAACCCTAAACCCTAAACCCTAAACCCTAAACCCTAAACCCTAAACCCTAAACCCTAAACCCTAAACCCTAAACCCTAAACCCTAAACCCTAAACCCTAAACCCTAAACCCTAAACCCTAAACCCTAAACCCTAAACCCTAAACCCTAAACCCTAAACCCTAAACCCTAAACCCTAAACCCTAAACCCTAAACCCTAAACCCTAAACCCTAAACCCTAAACCCTAAACCCTAAACCCTAAACCCTAAACCCTAAACCCTAAACCCTAAACCCTAAACCCTAAACCCTAAACCCTAAACCCTAAACCCTAAACCCTAAACCCTAAACCCTAAACCCTAAACCCTAAACCCTAAACCCTAAACCCTAAACCCTAAACCCTAAACCCTAAACCCTAAACCCTAAACCCTAAACCCTAAACCCTAAACCCTAAACCCTAAACCCTAAACCCTAAACCCTAAACCCTAAACCCTAAACCCTAAACCCTAAACCCTAAACCCTAAACCCTAAACCCTAAACCCTAAACCCTAAACCCTAAACCCTAAACCCTAAACCCTAAACCCTAAACCCTAAACCCTAAACCCTAAACCCTAAACCCTAAACCCTAAACCCTAAACCCTAAACCCTAAACCCTAAACCCTAAACCCTAAACCCTAAACCCTAAACCCTAAACCCTAAACCCTAAACCCTAAACCCTAAACCCTAAACCCTAAACCCTAAACCCTAAACCCTAAACCCTAAACCCTAAACCCTAAACCCTAAACCCTAAACCCTAAACCCTAAACCCTAAACCCTAAACCCTAAACCCTAAACCCTAAACCCTAAACCCTAAACCCTAAACCCTAAACCCTAAACCCTAAACCCTAAACCCTAAACCCTAAACCCTAAACCCTAAACCCTAAACCCTAAACCCTAAACCCTAAACCCTAAACCCTAAACCCTAAACCCTAAACCCTAAACCCTAAACCCTAAACCCTAAACCCTAAACCCTAAACCCTAAACCCTAAACCCTAAACCCTAAACCCTAAACCCTAAACCCTAAACCCTAAACCCTAAACCCTAAACCCTAAACCCTAAACCCTAAACCCTAAACCCTAAACCCTAAACCCTAAACCCTAAACCCTAAACCCTAAACCCTAAACCCTAAACCCTAAACCCTAAACCCTAAACCCTAAACCCTAAACCCTAAACCCTAAACCCTAAACCCTAAACCCTAAACCCTAAACCCTAAACCCTAAACCCTAAACCCTAAACCCTAAACCCTAAACCCTAAACCCTAAACCCTAAACCCTAAACCCTAAACCCTAAACCCTAAACCCTAAACCCTAAACCCTAAACCCTAAACCCTAAACCCTAAACCCTAAACCCTAAACCCTAAACCCTAAACCCTAAACCCTAAACCCTAAACCCTAAACCCTAAACCCTAAACCCTAAACCCTAAACCCTAAACCCTAAACCCTAAACCCTAAACCCTAAACCCTAAACCCTAAACCCTAAACCCTAAACCCTAAACCCTAAACCCTAAACCCTAAACCCTAAACCCTAAACCCTAAACCCTAAACCCTAAACCCTAAACCCTAAACCCTAAACCCTAAACCCTAAACCCTAAACCCTAAACCCTAAACCCTAAACCCTAAACCCTAAACCCTAAACCCTAAACCCTAAACCCTAAACCCTAAACCCTAAACCCTAAACCCTAAACCCTAAACCCTAAACCCTAAACCCTAAACCCTAAACCCTAAACCCTAAACCCTAAACCCTAAACCCTAAACCCTAAACCCTAAACCCTAAACCCTAAACCCTAAACCCTAAACCCTAAACCCTAAACCCTAAACCCTAAACCCTAAACCCTAAACCCTAAACCCTAAACCCTAAACCCTAAACCCTAAACCCTAAACCCTAAACCCTAAACCCTAAACCCTAAACCCTAAACCCTAAACCCTAAACCCTAAACCCTAAACCCTAAACCCTAAACCCTAAACCCTAAACCCTAAACCCTAAACCCTAAACCCTAAA
>NC_143198.1:22500-30000 GCF_051530095.1 Phoenix dactylifera
CTAAACCCTAAACCCTAAACCCTAAACCCTAAACCCTAAACCCTAAACCCTAAACCCTAAACCCTAAACCCTAAACCCTAAACCCTAAACCCTAAACCCTAAACCCTAAACCCTAAACCCTAAACCCTAAACCCTAAACCCTAAACCCTAAACCCTAAACCCTAAACCCTAAACCCTAAACCCTAAACCCTAAACCCTAAACCCTAAACCCTAAACCCTAAACCCTAAACCCTAAACCCTAAACCCTAAACCCTAAACCCTAAACCCTAAACCCTAAACCCTAAACCCTAAACCCTAAACCCTAAACCCTAAACCCTAAACCCTAAACCCTAAACCCTAAACCCTAAACCCTAAACCCTAAACCCTAAACCCTAAACCCTAAACCCTAAACCCTAAACCCTAAACCCTAAACCCTAAACCCTAAACCCTAAACCCTAAACCCTAAACCCTAAACCCTAAACCCTAAACCCTAAACCCTAAACCCTAAACCCTAAACCCTAAACCCTAAACCCTAAACCCTAAACCCTAAACCCTAAACCCTAAACCCTAAACCCTAAACCCTAAACCCTAAACCCTAAACCCTAAACCCTAAACCCTAAACCCTAAACCCTAAACCCTAAACCCTAAACCCTAAACCCTAAACCCTAAACCCTAAACCCTAAACCCTAAACCCTAAACCCTAAACCCTAAACCCTAAACCCTAAACCCTAAACCCTAAACCCTAAACCCTAAACCCTAAACCCTAAACCCTAAACCCTAAACCCTAAACCCTAAACCCTAAACCCTAAACCCTAAACCCTAAACCCTAAACCCTAAACCCTAAACCCTAAACCCTAAACCCTAAACCCTAAACCCTAAACCCTAAACCCTAAACCCTAAACCCTAAACCCTAAACCCTAAACCCTAAACCCTAAACCCTAAACCCTAAACCCTAAACCCTAAACCCTAAACCCTAAACCCTAAACCCTAAACCCTAAACCCTAAACCCTAAACCCTAAACCCTAAACCCTAAACCCTAAACCCTAAACCCTAAACCCTAAACCCTAAACCCTAAACCCTAAACCCTAAACCCTAAACCCTAAACCCTAAACCCTAAACCCTAAACCCTAAACCCTAAACCCTAAACCCTAAACCCTAAACCCTAAACCCTAAACCCTAAACCCTAAACCCTAAACCCTAAACCCTAAACCCTAAACCCTAAACCCTAAACCCTAAACCCTAAACCCTAAACCCTAAACCCTAAACCCTAAACCCTAAACCCTAAACCCTAAACCCTAAACCCTAAACCCTAAACCCTAAACCCTAAACCCTAAACCCTAAACCCTAAACCCTAAACCCTAAACCCTAAACCCTAAACCCTAAACCCTAAACCCTAAACCCTAAACCCTAAACCCTAAACCCTAAACCCTAAACCCTAAACCCTAAACCCTAAACCCTAAACCCTAAACCCTAAACCCTAAACCCTAAACCCTAAACCCTAAACCCTAAACCCTAAACCCTAAACCCTAAACCCTAAACCCTAAACCCTAAACCCTAAACCCTAAACCCTAAACCCTAAACCCTAAACCCTAAACCCTAAACCCTAAACCCTAAACCCTAAACCCTAAACCCTAAACCCTAAACCCTAAACCCTAAACCCTAAACCCTAAACCCTAAACCCTAAACCCTAAACCCTAAACCCTAAACCCTAAACCCTAAACCCTAAACCCTAAACCCTAAACCCTAAACCCTAAACCCTAAACCCTAAACCCTAAACCCTAAACCCTAAACCCTAAACCCTAAACCCTAAACCCTAAACCCTAAACCCTAAACCCTAAACCCTAAACCCTAAACCCTAAACCCTAAACCCTAAACCCTAAACCCTAAACCCTAAACCCTAAACCCTAAACCCTAAACCCTAAACCCTAAACCCTAAACCCTAAACCCTAAACCCTAAACCCTAAACCCTAAACCCTAAACCCTAAACCCTAAACCCTAAACCCTAAACCCTAAACCCTAAACCCTAAACCCTAAACCCTAAACCCTAAACCCTAAACCCTAAACCCTAAACCCTAAACCCTAAACCCTAAACCCTAAACCCTAAACCCTAAACCCTAAACCCTAAACCCTAAACCCTAAACCCTAAACCCTAAACCCTAAACCCTAAACCCTAAACCCTAAACCCTAAACCCTAAACCCTAAACCCTAAACCCTAAACCCTAAACCCTAAACCCTAAACCCTAAACCCTAAACCCTAAACCCTAAACCCTAAACCCTAAACCCTAAACCCTAAACCCTAAACCCTAAACCCTAAACCCTAAACCCTAAACCCTAAACCCTAAACCCTAAACCCTAAACCCTAAACCCTAAACCCTAAACCCTAAACCCTAAACCCTAAACCCTAAACCCTAAACCCTAAACCCTAAACCCTAAACCCTAAACCCTAAACCCTAAACCCTAAACCCTAAACCCTAAACCCTAAACCCTAAACCCTAAACCCTAAACCCTAAACCCTAAACCCTAAACCCTAAACCCTAAACCCTAAACCCTAAACCCTAAACCCTAAACCCTAAACCCTAAACCCTAAACCCTAAACCCTAAACCCTAAACCCTAAACCCTAAACCCTAAACCCTAAACCCTAAACCCTAAACCCTAAACCCTAAACCCTAAACCCTAAACCCTAAACCCTAAACCCTAAACCCTAAACCCTAAACCCTAAACCCTAAACCCTAAACCCTAAACCCTAAACCCTAAACCCTAAACCCTAAACCCTAAACCCTAAACCCTAAACCCTAAACCCTAAACCCTAAACCCTAAACCCTAAACCCTAAACCCTAAACCCTAAACCCTAAACCCTAAACCCTAAACCCTAAACCCTAAACCCTAAACCCTAAACCCTAAACCCTAAACCCTAAACCCTAAACCCTAAACCCTAAACCCTAAACCCTAAACCCTAAACCCTAAACCCTAAACCCTAAACCCTAAACCCTAAACCCTAAACCCTAAACCCTAAACCCTAAACCCTAAACCCTAAACCCTAAACCCTAAACCCTAAACCCTAAACCCTAAACCCTAAACCCTAAACCCTAAACCCTAAACCCTAAACCCTAAACCCTAAACCCTAAACCCTAAACCCTAAACCCTAAACCCTAAACCCTAAACCCTAAACCCTAAACCCTAAACCCTAAACCCTAAACCCTAAACCCTAAACCCTAAACCCTAAACCCTAAACCCTAAACCCTAAACCCTAAACCCTAAACCCTAAACCCTAAACCCTAAACCCTAAACCCTAAACCCTAAACCCTAAACCCTAAACCCTAAACCCTAAACCCTAAACCCTAAACCCTAAACCCTAAACCCTAAACCCTAAACCCTAAACCCTAAACCCTAAACCCTAAACCCTAAACCCTAAACCCTAAACCCTAAACCCTAAACCCTAAACCCTAAACCCTAAACCCTAAACCCTAAACCCTAAACCCTAAACCCTAAACCCTAAACCCTAAACCCTAAACCCTAAACCCTAAACCCTAAACCCTAAACCCTAAACCCTAAACCCTAAACCCTAAACCCTAAACCCTAAACCCTAAACCCTAAACCCTAAACCCTAAACCCTAAACCCTAAACCCTAAACCCTAAACCCTAAACCCTAAACCCTAAACCCTAAACCCTAAACCCTAAACCCTAAACCCTAAACCCTAAACCCTAAACCCTAAACCCTAAACCCTAAACCCTAAACCCTAAACCCTAAACCCTAAACCCTAAACCCTAAACCCTAAACCCTAAACCCTAAACCCTAAACCCTAAACCCTAAACCCTAAACCCTAAACCCTAAACCCTAAACCCTAAACCCTAAACCCTAAACCCTAAACCCTAAACCCTAAACCCTAAACCCTAAACCCTAAACCCTAAACCCTAAACCCTAAACCCTAAACCCTAAACCCTAAACCCTAAACCCTAAACCCTAAACCCTAAACCCTAAACCCTAAACCCTAAACCCTAAACCCTAAACCCTAAACCCTAAACCCTAAACCCTAAACCCTAAACCCTAAACCCTAAACCCTAAACCCTAAACCCTAAACCCTAAACCCTAAACCCTAAACCCTAAACCCTAAACCCTAAACCCTAAACCCTAAACCCTAAACCCTAAACCCTAAACCCTAAACCCTAAACCCTAAACCCTAAACCCTAAACCCTAAACCCTAAACCCTAAACCCTAAACCCTAAACCCTAAACCCTAAACCCTAAACCCTAAACCCTAAACCCTAAACCCTAAACCCTAAACCCTAAACCCTAAACCCTAAACCCTAAACCCTAAACCCTAAACCCTAAACCCTAAACCCTAAACCCTAAACCCTAAACCCTAAACCCTAAACCCTAAACCCTAAACCCTAAACCCTAAACCCTAAACCCTAAACCCTAAACCCTAAACCCTAAACCCTAAACCCTAAACCCTAAACCCTAAACCCTAAACCCTAAACCCTAAACCCTAAACCCTAAACCCTAAACCCTAAACCCTAAACCCTAAACCCTAAACCCTAAACCCTAAACCCTAAACCCTAAACCCTAAACCCTAAACCCTAAACCCTAAACCCTAAACCCTAAACCCTAAACCCTAAACCCTAAACCCTAAACCCTAAACCCTAAACCCTAAACCCTAAACCCTAAACCCTAAACCCTAAACCCTAAACCCTAAACCCTAAACCCTAAACCCTAAACCCTAAACCCTAAACCCTAAACCCTAAACCCTAAACCCTAAACCCTAAACCCTAAACCCTAAACCCTAAACCCTAAACCCTAAACCCTAAACCCTAAACCCTAAACCCTAAACCCTAAACCCTAAACCCTAAACCCTAAACCCTAAACCCTAAACCCTAAACCCTAAACCCTAAACCCTAAACCCTAAACCCTAAACCCTAAACCCTAAACCCTAAACCCTAAACCCTAAACCCTAAACCCTAAACCCTAAACCCTAAACCCTAAACCCTAAACCCTAAACCCTAAACCCTAAACCCTAAACCCTAAACCCTAAACCCTAAACCCTAAACCCTAAACCCTAAACCCTAAACCCTAAACCCTAAACCCTAAACCCTAAACCCTAAACCCTAAACCCTAAACCCTAAACCCTAAACCCTAAACCCTAAACCCTAAACCCTAAACCCTAAACCCTAAACCCTAAACCCTAAACCCTAAACCCTAAACCCTAAACCCTAAACCCTAAACCCTAAACCCTAAACCCTAAACCCTAAACCCTAAACCCTAAACCCTAAACCCTAAACCCTAAACCCTAAACCCTAAACCCTAAACCCTAAACCCTAAACCCTAAACCCTAAACCCTAAACCCTAAACCCTAAACCCTAAACCCTAAACCCTAAACCCTAAACCCTAAACCCTAAACCCTAAACCCTAAACCCTAAACCCTAAACCCTAAACCCTAAACCCTAAACCCTAAACCCTAAACCCTAAACCCTAAACCCTAAACCCTAAACCCTAAACCCTAAACCCTAAACCCTAAACCCTAAACCCTAAACCCTAAACCCTAAACCCTAAACCCTAAACCCTAAACCCTAAACCCTAAACCCTAAACCCTAAACCCTAAACCCTAAACCCTAAACCCTAAACCCTAAACCCTAAACCCTAAACCCTAAACCCTAAACCCTAAACCCTAAACCCTAAACCCTAAACCCTAAACCCTAAACCCTAAACCCTAAACCCTAAACCCTAAACCCTAAACCCTAAACCCTAAACCCTAAACCCTAAACCCTAAACCCTAAACCCTAAACCCTAAACCCTAAACCCTAAACCCTAAACCCTAAACCCTAAACCCTAAACCCTAAACCCTAAACCCTAAACCCTAAACCCTAAACCCTAAACCCTAAACCCTAAACCCTAAACCCTAAACCCTAAACCCTAAACCCTAAACCCTAAACCCTAAACCCTAAACCCTAAACCCTAAACCCTAAACCCTAAACCCTAAACCCTAAACCCTAAACCCTAAACCCTAAACCCTAAACCCTAAACCCTAAACCCTAAACCCTAAACCCTAAACCCTAAACCCTAAACCCTAAACCCTAAACCCTAAACCCTAAACCCTAAACCCTAAACCCTAAACCCTAAACCCTAAACCCTAAACCCTAAACCCTAAACCCTAAACCCTAAACCCTAAACCCTAAACCCTAAACCCTAAACCCTAAACCCTAAACCCTAAACCCTAAACCCTAAACCCTAAACCCTAAACCCTAAACCCTAAACCCTAAACCCTAAACCCTAAACCCTAAACCCTAAACCCTAAACCCTAAACCCTAAACCCTAAACCCTAAACCCTAAACCCTAAACCCTAAACCCTAAACCCTAAACCCTAAACCCTAAACCCTAAACCCTAAACCCTAAACCCTAAACCCTAAACCCTAAACCCTAAACCCTAAACCCTAAACCCTAAACCCTAAACCCTAAACCCTAAACCCTAAACCCTAAACCCTAAACCCTAAACCCTAAACCCTAAACCCTAAACCCTAAACCCTAAACCCTAAACCCTAAACCCTAAACCCTAAACCCTAAACCCTAAACCCTAAACCCTAAACCCTAAACCCTAAACCCTAAACCCTAAACCCTAAACCCTAAACCCTAAACCCTAAACCCTAAACCCTAAACCCTAAACCCTAAACCCTAAACCCTAAACCCTAAACCCTAAACCCTAAACCCTAAACCCTAAACCCTAAACCCTAAACCCTAAACCCTAAACCCTAAACCCTAAACCCTAAACCCTAAACCCTAAACCCTAAACCCTAAACCCTAAACCCTAAACCCTAAACCCTAAACCCTAAACCCTAAACCCTAAACCCTAAACCCTAAACCCTAAACCCTAAACCCTAAACCCTAAACCCTAAACCCTAAACCCTAAACCCTAAACCCTAAACCCTAAACCCTAAACCCTAAACCCTAAACCCTAAACCCTAAACCCTAAACCCTAAACCCTAAACCCTAAACCCTAAACCCTAAACCCTAAACCCTAAACCCTAAACCCTAAACCCTAAACCCTAAACCCTAAACCCTAAACCCTAAACCCTAAACCCTAAACCCTAAACCCTAAACCCTAAACCCTAAACCCTAAACCCTAAACCCTAAACCCTAAACCCTAAACCCTAAACCCTAAACCCTAAACCCTAAACCCTAAACCCTAAACCCTAAACCCTAAACCCTAAACCCTAAACCCTAAACCCTAAACCCTAAACCCTAAACCCTAAACCCTAAACCCTAAACCCTAAACCCTAAACCCTAAACCCTAAACCCTAAACCCTAAACCCTAAACCCTAAACCCTAAACCCTAAACCCTAAACCCTAAACCCTAAACCCTAAACCCTAAACCCTAAACCCTAAACCCTAAACCCTAAACCCTAAACCCTAAACCCTAAACCCTAAACCCTAAACCCTAAACCCTAAACCCTAAACCCTAAACCCTAAACCCTAAACCCTAAACCCTAAACCCTAAACCCTAAACCCTAAACCCTAAACCCTAAACCCTA
>NC_143198.1:35000-62500 GCF_051530095.1 Phoenix dactylifera
CCCTAAACCCTAAACCCTAAACCCTAAACCCTAAACCCTAAACCCTAAACCCTAAACCCTAAACCCTAAACCCTAAACCCTAAACCCTAAACCCTAAACCCTAAACCCTAAACCCTAAACCCTAAACCCTAAACCCTAAACCCTAAACCCTAAACCCTAAACCCTAAACCCTAAACCCTAAACCCTAAACCCTAAACCCTAAACCCTAAACCCTAAACCCTAAACCCTAAACCCTAAACCCTAAACCCTAAACCCTAAACCCTAAACCCTAAACCCTAAACCCTAAACCCTAAACCCTAAACCCTAAACCCTAAACCCTAAACCCTAAACCCTAAACCCTAAACCCTAAACCCTAAACCCTAAACCCTAAACCCTAAACCCTAAACCCTAAACCCTAAACCCTAAACCCTAAACCCTAAACCCTAAACCCTAAACCCTAAACCCTAAACCCTAAACCCTAAACCCTAAACCCTAAACCCTAAACCCTAAACCCTAAACCCTAAACCCTAAACCCTAAACCCTAAACCCTAAACCCTAAACCCTAAACCCTAAACCCTAAACCCTAAACCCTAAACCCTAAACCCTAAACCCTAAACCCTAAACCCTAAACCCTAAACCCTAAACCCTAAACCCTAAACCCTAAACCCTAAACCCTAAACCCTAAACCCTAAACCCTAAACCCTAAACCCTAAACCCTAAACCCTAAACCCTAAACCCTAAACCCTAAACCCTAAACCCTAAACCCTAAACCCTAAACCCTAAACCCTAAACCCTAAACCCTAAACCCTAAACCCTAAACCCTAAACCCTAAACCCTAAACCCTAAACCCTAAACCCTAAACCCTAAACCCTAAACCCTAAACCCTAAACCCTAAACCCTAAACCCTAAACCCTAAACCCTAAACCCTAAACCCTAAACCCTAAACCCTAAACCCTAAACCCTAAACCCTAAACCCTAAACCCTAAACCCTAAACCCTAAACCCTAAACCCTAAACCCTAAACCCTAAACCCTAAACCCTAAACCCTAAACCCTAAACCCTAAACCCTAAACCCTAAACCCTAAACCCTAAACCCTAAACCCTAAACCCTAAACCCTAAACCCTAAACCCTAAACCCTAAACCCTAAACCCTAAACCCTAAACCCTAAACCCTAAACCCTAAACCCTAAACCCTAAACCCTAAACCCTAAACCCTAAACCCTAAACCCTAAACCCTAAACCCTAAACCCTAAACCCTAAACCCTAAACCCTAAACCCTAAACCCTAAACCCTAAACCCTAAACCCTAAACCCTAAACCCTAAACCCTAAACCCTAAACCCTAAACCCTAAACCCTAAACCCTAAACCCTAAACCCTAAACCCTAAACCCTAAACCCTAAACCCTAAACCCTAAACCCTAAACCCTAAACCCTAAACCCTAAACCCTAAACCCTAAACCCTAAACCCTAAACCCTAAACCCTAAACCCTAAACCCTAAACCCTAAACCCTAAACCCTAAACCCTAAACCCTAAACCCTAAACCCTAAACCCTAAACCCTAAACCCTAAACCCTAAACCCTAAACCCTAAACCCTAAACCCTAAACCCTAAACCCTAAACCCTAAACCCTAAACCCTAAACCCTAAACCCTAAACCCTAAACCCTAAACCCTAAACCCTAAACCCTAAACCCTAAACCCTAAACCCTAAACCCTAAACCCTAAACCCTAAACCCTAAACCCTAAACCCTAAACCCTAAACCCTAAACCCTAAACCCTAAACCCTAAACCCTAAACCCTAAACCCTAAACCCTAAACCCTAAACCCTAAACCCTAAACCCTAAACCCTAAACCCTAAACCCTAAACCCTAAACCCTAAACCCTAAACCCTAAACCCTAAACCCTAAACCCTAAACCCTAAACCCTAAACCCTAAACCCTAAACCCTAAACCCTAAACCCTAAACCCTAAACCCTAAACCCTAAACCCTAAACCCTAAACCCTAAACCCTAAACCCTAAACCCTAAACCCTAAACCCTAAACCCTAAACCCTAAACCCTAAACCCTAAACCCTAAACCCTAAACCCTAAACCCTAAACCCTAAACCCTAAACCCTAAACCCTAAACCCTAAACCCTAAACCCTAAACCCTAAACCCTAAACCCTAAACCCTAAACCCTAAACCCTAAACCCTAAACCCTAAACCCTAAACCCTAAACCCTAAACCCTAAACCCTAAACCCTAAACCCTAAACCCTAAACCCTAAACCCTAAACCCTAAACCCTAAACCCTAAACCCTAAACCCTAAACCCTAAACCCTAAACCCTAAACCCTAAACCCTAAACCCTAAACCCTAAACCCTAAACCCTAAACCCTAAACCCTAAACCCTAAACCCTAAACCCTAAACCCTAAACCCTAAACCCTAAACCCTAAACCCTAAACCCTAAACCCTAAACCCTAAACCCTAAACCCTAAACCCTAAACCCTAAACCCTAAACCCTAAACCCTAAACCCTAAACCCTAAACCCTAAACCCTAAACCCTAAACCCTAAACCCTAAACCCTAAACCCTAAACCCTAAACCCTAAACCCTAAACCCTAAACCCTAAACCCTAAACCCTAAACCCTAAACCCTAAACCCTAAACCCTAAACCCTAAACCCTAAACCCTAAACCCTAAACCCTAAACCCTAAACCCTAAACCCTAAACCCTAAACCCTAAACCCTAAACCCTAAACCCTAAACCCTAAACCCTAAACCCTAAACCCTAAACCCTAAACCCTAAACCCTAAACCCTAAACCCTAAACCCTAAACCCTAAACCCTAAACCCTAAACCCTAAACCCTAAACCCTAAACCCTAAACCCTAAACCCTAAACCCTAAACCCTAAACCCTAAACCCTAAACCCTAAACCCTAAACCCTAAACCCTAAACCCTAAACCCTAAACCCTAAACCCTAAACCCTAAACCCTAAACCCTAAACCCTAAACCCTAAACCCTAAACCCTAAACCCTAAACCCTAAACCCTAAACCCTAAACCCTAAACCCTAAACCCTAAACCCTAAACCCTAAACCCTAAACCCTAAACCCTAAACCCTAAACCCTAAACCCTAAACCCTAAACCCTAAACCCTAAACCCTAAACCCTAAACCCTAAACCCTAAACCCTAAACCCTAAACCCTAAACCCTAAACCCTAAACCCTAAACCCTAAACCCTAAACCCTAAACCCTAAACCCTAAACCCTAAACCCTAAACCCTAAACCCTAAACCCTAAACCCTAAACCCTAAACCCTAAACCCTAAACCCTAAACCCTAAACCCTAAACCCTAAACCCTAAACCCTAAACCCTAAACCCTAAACCCTAAACCCTAAACCCTAAACCCTAAACCCTAAACCCTAAACCCTAAACCCTAAACCCTAAACCCTAAACCCTAAACCCTAAACCCTAAACCCTAAACCCTAAACCCTAAACCCTAAACCCTAAACCCTAAACCCTAAACCCTAAACCCTAAACCCTAAACCCTAAACCCTAAACCCTAAACCCTAAACCCTAAACCCTAAACCCTAAACCCTAAACCCTAAACCCTAAACCCTAAACCCTAAACCCTAAACCCTAAACCCTAAACCCTAAACCCTAAACCCTAAACCCTAAACCCTAAACCCTAAACCCTAAACCCTAAACCCTAAACCCTAAACCCTAAACCCTAAACCCTAAACCCTAAACCCTAAACCCTAAACCCTAAACCCTAAACCCTAAACCCTAAACCCTAAACCCTAAACCCTAAACCCTAAACCCTAAACCCTAAACCCTAAACCCTAAACCCTAAACCCTAAACCCTAAACCCTAAACCCTAAACCCTAAACCCTAAACCCTAAACCCTAAACCCTAAACCCTAAACCCTAAACCCTAAACCCTAAACCCTAAACCCTAAACCCTAAACCCTAAACCCTAAACCCTAAACCCTAAACCCTAAACCCTAAACCCTAAACCCTAAACCCTAAACCCTAAACCCTAAACCCTAAACCCTAAACCCTAAACCCTAAACCCTAAACCCTAAACCCTAAACCCTAAACCCTAAACCCTAAACCCTAAACCCTAAACCCTAAACCCTAAACCCTAAACCCTAAACCCTAAACCCTAAACCCTAAACCCTAAACCCTAAACCCTAAACCCTAAACCCTAAACCCTAAACCCTAAACCCTAAACCCTAAACCCTAAACCCTAAACCCTAAACCCTAAACCCTAAACCCTAAACCCTAAACCCTAAACCCTAAACCCTAAACCCTAAACCCTAAACCCTAAACCCTAAACCCTAAACCCTAAACCCTAAACCCTAAACCCTAAACCCTAAACCCTAAACCCTAAACCCTAAACCCTAAACCCTAAACCCTAAACCCTAAACCCTAAACCCTAAACCCTAAACCCTAAACCCTAAACCCTAAACCCTAAACCCTAAACCCTAAACCCTAAACCCTAAACCCTAAACCCTAAACCCTAAACCCTAAACCCTAAACCCTAAACCCTAAACCCTAAACCCTAAACCCTAAACCCTAAACCCTAAACCCTAAACCCTAAACCCTAAACCCTAAACCCTAAACCCTAAACCCTAAACCCTAAACCCTAAACCCTAAACCCTAAACCCTAAACCCTAAACCCTAAACCCTAAACCCTAAACCCTAAACCCTAAACCCTAAACCCTAAACCCTAAACCCTAAACCCTAAACCCTAAACCCTAAACCCTAAACCCTAAACCCTAAACCCTAAACCCTAAACCCTAAACCCTAAACCCTAAACCCTAAACCCTAAACCCTAAACCCTAAACCCTAAACCCTAAACCCTAAACCCTAAACCCTAAACCCTAAACCCTAAACCCTAAACCCTAAACCCTAAACCCTAAACCCTAAACCCTAAACCCTAAACCCTAAACCCTAAACCCTAAACCCTAAACCCTAAACCCTAAACCCTAAACCCTAAACCCTAAACCCTAAACCCTAAACCCTAAACCCTAAACCCTAAACCCTAAACCCTAAACCCTAAACCCTAAACCCTAAACCCTAAACCCTAAACCCTAAACCCTAAACCCTAAACCCTAAACCCTAAACCCTAAACCCTAAACCCTAAACCCTAAACCCTAAACCCTAAACCCTAAACCCTAAACCCTAAACCCTAAACCCTAAACCCTAAACCCTAAACCCTAAACCCTAAACCCTAAACCCTAAACCCTAAACCCTAAACCCTAAACCCTAAACCCTAAACCCTAAACCCTAAACCCTAAACCCTAAACCCTAAACCCTAAACCCTAAACCCTAAACCCTAAACCCTAAACCCTAAACCCTAAACCCTAAACCCTAAACCCTAAACCCTAAACCCTAAACCCTAAACCCTAAACCCTAAACCCTAAACCCTAAACCCTAAACCCTAAACCCTAAACCCTAAACCCTAAACCCTAAACCCTAAACCCTAAACCCTAAACCCTAAACCCTAAACCCTAAACCCTAAACCCTAAACCCTAAACCCTAAACCCTAAACCCTAAACCCTAAACCCTAAACCCTAAACCCTAAACCCTAAACCCTAAACCCTAAACCCTAAACCCTAAACCCTAAACCCTAAACCCTAAACCCTAAACCCTAAACCCTAAACCCTAAACCCTAAACCCTAAACCCTAAACCCTAAACCCTAAACCCTAAACCCTAAACCCTAAACCCTAAACCCTAAACCCTAAACCCTAAACCCTAAACCCTAAACCCTAAACCCTAAACCCTAAACCCTAAACCCTAAACCCTAAACCCTAAACCCTAAACCCTAAACCCTAAACCCTAAACCCTAAACCCTAAACCCTAAACCCTAAACCCTAAACCCTAAACCCTAAACCCTAAACCCTAAACCCTAAACCCTAAACCCTAAACCCTAAACCCTAAACCCTAAACCCTAAACCCTAAACCCTAAACCCTAAACCCTAAACCCTAAACCCTAAACCCTAAACCCTAAACCCTAAACCCTAAACCCTAAACCCTAAACCCTAAACCCTAAACCCTAAACCCTAAACCCTAAACCCTAAACCCTAAACCCTAAACCCTAAACCCTAAACCCTAAACCCTAAACCCTAAACCCTAAACCCTAAACCCTAAACCCTAAACCCTAAACCCTAAACCCTAAACCCTAAACCCTAAACCCTAAACCCTAAACCCTAAACCCTAAACCCTAAACCCTAAACCCTAAACCCTAAACCCTAAACCCTAAACCCTAAACCCTAAACCCTAAACCCTAAACCCTAAACCCTAAACCCTAAACCCTAAACCCTAAACCCTAAACCCTAAACCCTAAACCCTAAACCCTAAACCCTAAACCCTAAACCCTAAACCCTAAACCCTAAACCCTAAACCCTAAACCCTAAACCCTAAACCCTAAACCCTAAACCCTAAACCCTAAACCCTAAACCCTAAACCCTAAACCCTAAACCCTAAACCCTAAACCCTAAACCCTAAACCCTAAACCCTAAACCCTAAACCCTAAACCCTAAACCCTAAACCCTAAACCCTAAACCCTAAACCCTAAACCCTAAACCCTAAACCCTAAACCCTAAACCCTAAACCCTAAACCCTAAACCCTAAACCCTAAACCCTAAACCCTAAACCCTAAACCCTAAACCCTAAACCCTAAACCCTAAACCCTAAACCCTAAACCCTAAACCCTAAACCCTAAACCCTAAACCCTAAACCCTAAACCCTAAACCCTAAACCCTAAACCCTAAACCCTAAACCCTAAACCCTAAACCCTAAACCCTAAACCCTAAACCCTAAACCCTAAACCCTAAACCCTAAACCCTAAACCCTAAACCCTAAACCCTAAACCCTAAACCCTAAACCCTAAACCCTAAACCCTAAACCCTAAACCCTAAACCCTAAACCCTAAACCCTAAACCCTAAACCCTAAACCCTAAACCCTAAACCCTAAACCCTAAACCCTAAACCCTAAACCCTAAACCCTAAACCCTAAACCCTAAACCCTAAACCCTAAACCCTAAACCCTAAACCCTAAACCCTAAACCCTAAACCCTAAACCCTAAACCCTAAACCCTAAACCCTAAACCCTAAACCCTAAACCCTAAACCCTAAACCCTAAACCCTAAACCCTAAACCCTAAACCCTAAACCCTAAACCCTAAACCCTAAACCCTAAACCCTAAACCCTAAACCCTAAACCCTAAACCCTAAACCCTAAACCCTAAACCCTAAACCCTAAACCCTAAACCCTAAACCCTAAACCCTAAACCCTAAACCCTAAACCCTAAACCCTAAACCCTAAACCCTAAACCCTAAACCCTAAACCCTAAACCCTAAACCCTAAACCCTAAACCCTAAACCCTAAACCCTAAACCCTAAACCCTAAACCCTAAACCCTAAACCCTAAACCCTAAACCCTAAACCCTAAACCCTAAACCCTAAACCCTAAACCCTAAACCCTAAACCCTAAACCCTAAACCCTAAACCCTAAACCCTAAACCCTAAACCCTAAACCCTAAACCCTAAACCCTAAACCCTAAACCCTAAACCCTAAACCCTAAACCCTAAACCCTAAACCCTAAACCCTAAACCCTAAACCCTAAACCCTAAACCCTAAACCCTAAACCCTAAACCCTAAACCCTAAACCCTAAACCCTAAACCCTAAACCCTAAACCCTAAACCCTAAACCCTAAACCCTAAACCCTAAACCCTAAACCCTAAACCCTAAACCCTAAACCCTAAACCCTAAACCCTAAACCCTAAACCCTAAACCCTAAACCCTAAACCCTAAACCCTAAACCCTAAACCCTAAACCCTAAACCCTAAACCCTAAACCCTAAACCCTAAACCCTAAACCCTAAACCCTAAACCCTAAACCCTAAACCCTATAACCCTAAACCCTAAACCCTAAACCCTAAACCCTAAACCCTAAACCCTAAACCCTAAACCCTAAACCCTAAACCCTAAACCCTAAACCCTAAACCCTAAACCCTAAACCCTAAACCCTAAACCCTAAACCCTAAACCCTAAACCCTAAACCCTAAACCCTAAACCCTAAACCCTAAACCCTAAACCCTAAACCCTAAACCCTAAACCCTAAACCCTAAACCCTAAACCCTAAACCCTAAACCCTAAACCCTAAACCCTAAACCCTAAACCCTAAACCCTAAACCCTAAACCCTAAACCCTAAACCCTAAACCCTAAACCCTAAACCCTAAACCCTAAACCCTAAACCCTAAACCCTAAACCCTAAACCCTAAACCCTAAACCCTAAACCCTAAACCCTAAACCCTAAACCCTAAACCCTAAACCCTAAACCCTAAACCCTAAACCCTAAACCCTAAACCCTAAACCCTAAACCCTAAACCCTAAACCCTAAACCCTAAACCCTAAACCCTAAACCCTAAACCCTAAACCCTAAACCCTAAACCCTAAACCCTAAACCCTAAACCCTAAACCCTAAACCCTAAACCCTAAACCCTAAACCCTAAACCCTAAACCCTAAACCCTAAACCCTAAACCCTAAACCCTAAACCCTAAACCCTAAACCCTAAACCCTAAACCCTAAACCCTAAACCCTAAACCCTAAACCCTAAACCCTAAACCCTAAACCCTAAACCCTAAACCCTAAACCCTAAACCCTAAACCCTAAACCCTAAACCCTAAACCCTAAACCCTAAACCCTAAACCCTAAACCCTAAACCCTAAACCCTAAACCCTAAACCCTAAACCCTAAACCCTAAACCCTAAACCCTAAACCCTAAACCCTAAACCCTAAACCCTAAACCCTAAACCCTAAACCCTAAACCCTAAACCCTAAACCCTAAACCCTAAACCCTAAACCCTAAACCCTAAACCCTAAACCCTAAACCCTAAACCCTAAACCCTAAACCCTAAACCCTAAACCCTAAACCCTAAACCCTAAACCCTAAACCCTAAACCCTAAACCCTAAACCCTAAACCCTAAACCCTAAACCCTAAACCCTAAACCCTAAACCCTAAACCCTAAACCCTAAACCCTAAACCCTAAACCCTAAACCCTAAACCCTAAACCCTAAACCCTAAACCCTAAACCCTAAACCCTAAACCCTAAACCCTAAACCCTAAACCCTAAACCCTAAACCCTAAACCCTAAACCCTAAACCCTAAACCCTAAACCCTAAACCCTAAACCCTAAACCCTAAACCCTAAACCCTAAACCCTAAACCCTAAACCCTAAACCCTAAACCCTAAACCCTAAACCCTAAACCCTAAACCCTAAACCCTAAACCCTAAACCCTAAACCCTAAACCCTAAACCCTAAACCCTAAACCCTAAACCCTAAACCCTAAACCCTAAACCCTAAACCCTAAACCCTAAACCCTAAACCCTAAACCCTAAACCCTAAACCCTAAACCCTAAACCCTAAACCCTAAACCCTAAACCCTAAACCCTAAACCCTAAACCCTAAACCCTAAACCCTAAACCCTAAACCCTAAACCCTAAACCCTAAACCCTAAACCCTAAACCCTAAACCCTAAACCCTAAACCCTAAACCCTAAACCCTAAACCCTAAACCCTAAACCCTAAACCCTAAACCCTAAACCCTAAACCCTAAACCCTAAACCCTAAACCCTAAACCCTAAACCCTAAACCCTAAACCCTAAACCCTAAACCCTAAACCCTAAACCCTAAACCCTAAACCCTAAACCCTAAACCCTAAACCCTAAACCCTAAACCCTAAACCCTAAACCCTAAACCCTAAACCCTAAACCCTAAACCCTAAACCCTAAACCCTAAACCCTAAACCCTAAACCCTAAACCCTAAACCCTAAACCCTAAACCCTAAACCCTAAACCCTAAACCCTAAACCCTAAACCCTAAACCCTAAACCCTAAACCCTAAACCCTAAACCCTAAACCCTAAACCCTAAACCCTAAACCCTAAACCCTAAACCCTAAACCCTAAACCCTAAACCCTAAACCCTAAACCCTAAACCCTAAACCCTAAACCCTAAACCCTAAACCCTAAACCCTAAACCCTAAACCCTAAACCCTAAACCCTAAACCCTAAACCCTAAACCCTAAACCCTAAACCCTAAACCCTAAACCCTAAACCCTAAACCCTAAACCCTAAACCCTAAACCCTAAACCCTAAACCCTAAACCCTAAACCCTAAACCCTAAACCCTAAACCCTAAACCCTAAACCCTAAACCCTAAACCCTAAACCCTAAACCCTAAACCCTAAACCCTAAACCCTAAACCCTAAACCCTAAACCCTAAACCCTAAACCCTAAACCCTAAACCCTAAACCCTAAACCCTAAACCCTAAACCCTAAACCCTAAACCCTAAACCCTAAACCCTAAACCCTAAACCCTAAACCCTAAACCCTAAACCCTAAACCCTAAACCCTAAACCCTAAACCCTAAACCCTAAACCCTAAACCCTAAACCCTAAACCCTAAACCCTAAACCCTAAACCCTAAACCCTAAACCCTAAACCCTAAACCCTAAACCCTAAACCCTAAACCCTAAACCCTAAACCCTAAACCCTAAACCCTAAACCCTAAACCCTAAACCCTAAACCCTAAACCCTAAACCCTAAACCCTAAACCCTAAACCCTAAACCCTAAACCCTAAACCCTAAACCCTAAACCCTAAACCCTAAACCCTAAACCCTAAACCCTAAACCCTAAACCCTAAACCCTAAACCCTAAACCCTAAACCCTAAACCCTAAACCCTAAACCCTAAACCCTAAACCCTAAACCCTAAACCCTAAACCCTAAACCCTAAACCCTAAACCCTAAACCCTAAACCCTAAACCCTAAACCCTAAACCCTAAACCCTAAACCCTAAACCCTAAACCCTAAACCCTAAACCCTAAACCCTAAACCCTAAACCCTAAACCCTAAACCCTAAACCCTAAACCCTAAACCCTAAACCCTAAACCCTAAACCCTAAACCCTAAACCCTAAACCCTAAACCCTAAACCCTAAACCCTAAACCCTAAACCCTAAACCCTAAACCCTAAACCCTAAACCCTAAACCCTAAACCCTAAACCCTAAACCCTAAACCCTAAACCCTAAACCCTAAACCCTAAACCCTAAACCCTAAACCCTAAACCCTAAACCCTAAACCCTAAACCCTAAACCCTAAACCCTAAACCCTAAACCCTAAACCCTAAACCCTAAACCCTAAACCCTAAACCCTAAACCCTAAACCCTAAACCCTAAACCCTAAACCCTAAACCCTAAACCCTAAACCCTAAACCCTAAACCCTAAACCCTAAACCCTAAACCCTAAACCCTAAACCCTAAACCCTAAACCCTAAACCCTAAACCCTAAACCCTAAACCCTAAACCCTAAACCCTAAACCCTAAACCCTAAACCCTAAACCCTAAACCCTAAACCCTAAACCCTAAACCCTAAACCCTAAACCCTAAACCCTAAACCCTAAACCCTAAACCCTAAACCCTAAACCCTAAACCCTAAACCCTAAACCCTAAACCCTAAACCCTAAACCCTAAACCCTAAACCCTAAACCCTAAACCCTAAACCCTAAACCCTAAACCCTAAACCCTAAACCCTAAACCCTAAACCCTAAACCCTAAACCCTAAACCCTAAACCCTAAACCCTAAACCCTAAACCCTAAACCCTAAACCCTAAACCCTAAACCCTAAACCCTAAACCCTAAACCCTAAACCCTAAACCCTAAACCCTAAACCCTAAACCCTAAACCCTAAACCCTAAACCCTAAACCCTAAACCCTAAACCCTAAACCCTAAACCCTAAACCCTAAACCCTAAACCCTAAACCCTAAACCCTAAACCCTAAACCCTAAACCCTAAACCCTAAACCCTAAACCCTAAACCCTAAACCCTAAACCCTAAACCCTAAACCCTAAACCCTAAACCCTAAACCCTAAACCCTAAACCCTAAACCCTAAACCCTAAACCCTAAACCCTAAACCCTAAACCCTAAACCCTAAACCCTAAACCCTAAACCCTAAACCCTAAACCCTAAACCCTAAACCCTAAACCCTAAACCCTAAACCCTAAACCCTAAACCCTAAACCCTAAACCCTAAACCCTAAACCCTAAACCCTAAACCCTAAACCCTAAACCCTAAACCCTAAACCCTAAACCCTAAACCCTAAACCCTAAACCCTAAACCCTAAACCCTAAACCCTAAACCCTAAACCCTAAACCCTAAACCCTAAACCCTAAACCCTAAACCCTAAACCCTAAACCCTAAACCCTAAACCCTAAACCCTAAACCCTAAACCCTAAACCCTAAACCCTAAACCCTAAACCCTAAACCCTAAACCCTAAACCCTAAACCCTAAACCCTAAACCCTAAACCCTAAACCCTAAACCCTAAACCCTAAACCCTAAACCCTAAACCCTAAACCCTAAACCCTAAACCCTAAACCCTAAACCCTAAACCCTAAACCCTAAACCCTAAACCCTAAACCCTAAACCCTAAACCCTAAACCCTAAACCCTAAACCCTAAACCCTAAACCCTAAACCCTAAACCCTAAACCCTAAACCCTAAACCCTAAACCCTAAACCCTAAACCCTAAACCCTAAACCCTAAACCCTAAACCCTAAACCCTAAACCCTAAACCCTAAACCCTAAACCCTAAACCCTAAACCCTAAACCCTAAACCCTAAACCCTAAACCCTAAACCCTAAACCCTAAACCCTAAACCCTAAACCCTAAACCCTAAACCCTAAACCCTAAACCCTAAACCCTAAACCCTAAACCCTAAACCCTAAACCCTAAACCCTAAACCCTAAACCCTAAACCCTAAACCCTAAACCCTAAACCCTAAACCCTAAACCCTAAACCCTAAACCCTAAACCCTAAACCCTAAACCCTAAACCCTAAACCCTAAACCCTAAACCCTAAACCCTAAACCCTAAACCCTAAACCCTAAACCCTAAACCCTAAACCCTAAACCCTAAACCCTAAACCCTAAACCCTAAACCCTAAACCCTAAACCCTAAACCCTAAACCCTAAACCCTAAACCCTAAACCCTAAACCCTAAACCCTAAACCCTAAACCCTAAACCCTAAACCCTAAACCCTAAACCCTAAACCCTAAACCCTAAACCCTAAACCCTAAACCCTAAACCCTAAACCCTAAACCCTAAACCCTAAACCCTAAACCCTAAACCCTAAACCCTAAACCCTAAACCCTAAACCCTAAACCCTAAACCCTAAACCCTAAACCCTAAACCCTAAACCCTAAACCCTAAACCCTAAACCCTAAACCCTAAACCCTAAACCCTAAACCCTAAACCCTAAACCCTAAACCCTAAACCCTAAACCCTAAACCCTAAACCCTAAACCCTAAACCCTAAACCCTAAACCCTAAACCCTAAACCCTAAACCCTAAACCCTAAACCCTAAACCCTAAACCCTAAACCCTAAACCCTAAACCCTAAACCCTAAACCCTAAACCCTAAACCCTAAACCCTAAACCCTAAACCCTAAACCCTAAACCCTAAACCCTAAACCCTAAACCCTAAACCCTAAACCCTAAACCCTAAACCCTAAACCCTAAACCCTAAACCCTAAACCCTAAACCCTAAACCCTAAACCCTAAACCCTAAACCCTAAACCCTAAACCCTAAACCCTAAACCCTAAACCCTAAACCCTAAACCCTAAACCCTAAACCCTAAACCCTAAACCCTAAACCCTAAACCCTAAACCCTAAACCCTAAACCCTAAACCCTAAACCCTAAACCCTAAACCCTAAACCCTAAACCCTAAACCCTAAACCCTAAACCCTAAACCCTAAACCCTAAACCCTAAACCCTAAACCCTAAACCCTAAACCCTAAACCCTAAACCCTAAACCCTAAACCCTAAACCCTAAACCCTAAACCCTAAACCCTAAACCCTAAACCCTAAACCCTAAACCCTAAACCCTAAACCCTAAACCCTAAACCCTAAACCCTAAACCCTAAACCCTAAACCCTAAACCCTAAACCCTAAACCCTAAACCCTAAACCCTAAACCCTAAACCCTAAACCCTAAACCCTAAACCCTAAACCCTAAACCCTAAACCCTAAACCCTAAACCCTAAACCCTAAACCCTAAACCCTAAACCCTAAACCCTAAACCCTAAACCCTAAACCCTAAACCCTAAACCCTAAACCCTAAACCCTAAACCCTAAACCCTAAACCCTAAACCCTAAACCCTAAACCCTAAACCCTAAACCCTAAACCCTAAACCCTAAACCCTAAACCCTAAACCCTAAACCCTAAACCCTAAACCCTAAACCCTAAACCCTAAACCCTAAACCCTAAACCCTAAACCCTAAACCCTAAACCCTAAACCCTAAACCCTAAACCCTAAACCCTAAACCCTAAACCCTAAACCCTAAACCCTAAACCCTAAACCCTAAACCCTAAACCCTAAACCCTAAACCCTAAACCCTAAACCCTAAACCCTAAACCCTAAACCCTAAACCCTAAACCCTAAACCCTAAACCCTAAACCCTAAACCCTAAACCCTAAACCCTAAACCCTAAACCCTAAACCCTAAACCCTAAACCCTAAACCCTAAACCCTAAACCCTAAACCCTAAACCCTAAACCCTAAACCCTAAACCCTAAACCCTAAACCCTAAACCCTAAACCCTAAACCCTAAACCCTAAACCCTAAACCCTAAACCCTAAACCCTAAACCCTAAACCCTAAACCCTAAACCCTAAACCCTAAACCCTAAACCCTAAACCCTAAACCCTAAACCCTAAACCCTAAACCCTAAACCCTAAACCCTAAACCCTAAACCCTAAACCCTAAACCCTAAACCCTAAACCCTAAACCCTAAACCCTAAACCCTAAACCCTAAACCCTAAACCCTAAACCCTAAACCCTAAACCCTAAACCCTAAACCCTAAACCCTAAACCCTAAACCCTAAACCCTAAACCCTAAACCCTAAACCCTAAACCCTAAACCCTAAACCCTAAACCCTAAACCCTAAACCCTAAACCCTAAACCCTAAACCCTAAACCCTAAACCCTAAACCCTAAACCCTAAACCCTAAACCCTAAACCCTAAACCCTAAACCCTAAACCCTAAACCCTAAACCCTAAACCCTAAACCCTAAACCCTAAACCCTAAACCCTAAACCCTAAACCCTAAACCCTAAACCCTAAACCCTAAACCCTAAACCCTAAACCCTAAACCCTAAACCCTAAACCCTAAACCCTAAACCCTAAACCCTAAACCCTAAACCCTAAACCCTAAACCCTAAACCCTAAACCCTAAACCCTAAACCCTAAACCCTAAACCCTAAACCCTAAACCCTAAACCCTAAACCCTAAACCCTAAACCCTAAACCCTAAACCCTAAACCCTAAACCCTAAACCCTAAACCCTAAACCCTAAACCCTAAACCCTAAACCCTAAACCCTAAACCCTAAACCCTAAACCCTAAACCCTAAACCCTAAACCCTAAACCCTAAACCCTAAACCCTAAACCCTAAACCCTAAACCCTAAACCCTAAACCCTAAACCCTAAACCCTAAACCCTAAACCCTAAACCCTAAACCCTAAACCCTAAACCCTAAACCCTAAACCCTAAACCCTAAACCCTAAACCCTAAACCCTAAACCCTAAACCCTAAACCCTAAACCCTAAACCCTAAACCCTAAACCCTAAACCCTAAACCCTAAACCCTAAACCCTAAACCCTAAACCCTAAACCCTAAACCCTAAACCCTAAACCCTAAACCCTAAACCCTAAACCCTAAACCCTAAACCCTAAACCCTAAACCCTAAACCCTAAACCCTAAACCCTAAACCCTAAACCCTAAACCCTAAACCCTAAACCCTAAACCCTAAACCCTAAACCCTAAACCCTAAACCCTAAACCCTAAACCCTAAACCCTAAACCCTAAACCCTAAACCCTAAACCCTAAACCCTAAACCCTAAACCCTAAACCCTAAACCCTAAACCCTAAACCCTAAACCCTAAACCCTAAACCCTAAACCCTAAACCCTAAACCCTAAACCCTAAACCCTAAACCCTAAACCCTAAACCCTAAACCCTAAACCCTAAACCCTAAACCCTAAACCCTAAACCCTAAACCCTAAACCCTAAACCCTAAACCCTAAACCCTAAACCCTAAACCCTAAACCCTAAACCCTAAACCCTAAACCCTAAACCCTAAACCCTAAACCCTAAACCCTAAACCCTAAACCCTAAACCCTAAACCCTAAACCCTAAACCCTAAACCCTAAACCCTAAACCCTAAACCCTAAACCCTAAACCCTAAACCCTAAACCCTAAACCCTAAACCCTAAACCCTAAACCCTAAACCCTAAACCCTAAACCCTAAACCCTAAACCCTAAACCCTAAACCCTAAACCCTAAACCCTAAACCCTAAACCCTAAACCCTAAACCCTAAACCCTAAACCCTAAACCCTAAACCCTAAACCCTAAACCCTAAACCCTAAACCCTAAACCCTAAACCCTAAACCCTAAACCCTAAACCCTAAACCCTAAACCCTAAACCCTAAACCCTAAACCCTAAACCCTAAACCCTAAACCCTAAACCCTAAACCCTAAACCCTAAACCCTAAACCCTAAACCCTAAACCCTAAACCCTAAACCCTAAACCCTAAACCCTAAACCCTAAACCCTAAACCCTAAACCCTAAACCCTAAACCCTAAACCCTAAACCCTAAACCCTAAACCCTAAACCCTAAACCCTAAACCCTAAACCCTAAACCCTAAACCCTAAACCCTAAACCCTAAACCCTAAACCCTAAACCCTAAACCCTAAACCCTAAACCCTAAACCCTAAACCCTAAACCCTAAACCCTAAACCCTAAACCCTAAACCCTAAACCCTAAACCCTAAACCCTAAACCCTAAACCCTAAACCCTAAACCCTAAACCCTAAACCCTAAACCCTAAACCCTAAACCCTAAACCCTAAACCCTAAACCCTAAACCCTAAACCCTAAACCCTAAACCCTAAACCCTAAACCCTAAACCCTAAACCCTAAACCCTAAACCCTAAACCCTAAACCCTAAACCCTAAACCCTAAACCCTAAACCCTAAACCCTAAACCCTAAACCCTAAACCCTAAACCCTAAACCCTAAACCCTAAACCCTAAACCCTAAACCCTAAACCCTAAACCCTAAACCCTAAACCCTAAACCCTAAACCCTAAACCCTAAACCCTAAACCCTAAACCCTAAACCCTAAACCCTAAACCCTAAACCCTAAACCCTAAACCCTAAACCCTAAACCCTAAACCCTAAACCCTAAACCCTAAACCCTAAACCCTAAACCCTAAACCCTAAACCCTAAACCCTAAACCCTAAACCCTAAACCCTAAACCCTAAACCCTAAACCCTAAACCCTAAACCCTAAACCCTAAACCCTAAACCCTAAACCCTAAACCCTAAACCCTAAACCCTAAACCCTAAACCCTAAACCCTAAACCCTAAACCCTAAACCCTAAACCCTAAACCCTAAACCCTAAACCCTAAACCCTAAACCCTAAACCCTAAACCCTAAACCCTAAACCCTAAACCCTAAACCCTAAACCCTAAACCCTAAACCCTAAACCCTAAACCCTAAACCCTAAACCCTAAACCCTAAACCCTAAACCCTAAACCCTAAACCCTAAACCCTAAACCCTAAACCCTAAACCCTAAACCCTAAACCCTAAACCCTAAACCCTAAACCCTAAACCCTAAACCCTAAACCCTAAACCCTAAACCCTAAACCCTAAACCCTAAACCCTAAACCCTAAACCCTAAACCCTAAACCCTAAACCCTAAACCCTAAACCCTAAACCCTAAACCCTAAACCCTAAACCCTAAACCCTAAACCCTAAACCCTAAACCCTAAACCCTAAACCCTAAACCCTAAACCCTAAACCCTAAACCCTAAACCCTAAACCCTAAACCCTAAACCCTAAACCCTAAACCCTAAACCCTAAACCCTAAACCCTAAACCCTAAACCCTAAACCCTAAACCCTAAACCCTAAACCCTAAACCCTAAACCCTAAACCCTAAACCCTAAACCCTAAACCCTAAACCCTAAACCCTAAACCCTAAACCCTAAACCCTAAACCCTAAACCCTAAACCCTAAACCCTAAACCCTAAACCCTAAACCCTAAACCCTAAACCCTAAACCCTAAACCCTAAACCCTAAACCCTAAACCCTAAACCCTAAACCCTAAACCCTAAACCCTAAACCCTAAACCCTAAACCCTAAACCCTAAACCCTAAACCCTAAACCCTAAACCCTAAACCCTAAACCCTAAACCCTAAACCCTAAACCCTAAACCCTAAACCCTAAACCCTAAACCCTAAACCCTAAACCCTAAACCCTAAACCCTAAACCCTAAACCCTAAACCCTAAACCCTAAACCCTAAACCCTAAACCCTAAACCCTAAACCCTAAACCCTAAACCCTAAACCCTAAACCCTAAACCCTAAACCCTAAACCCTAAACCCTAAACCCTAAACCCTAAACCCTAAACCCTAAACCCTAAACCCTAAACCCTAAACCCTAAACCCTAAACCCTAAACCCTAAACCCTAAACCCTAAACCCTAAACCCTAAACCCTAAACCCTAAACCCTAAACCCTAAACCCTAAACCCTAAACCCTAAACCCTAAACCCTAAACCCTAAACCCTAAACCCTAAACCCTAAACCCTAAACCCTAAACCCTAAACCCTAAACCCTAAACCCTAAACCCTAAACCCTAAACCCTAAACCCTAAACCCTAAACCCTAAACCCTAAACCCTAAACCCTAAACCCTAAACCCTAAACCCTAAACCCTAAACCCTAAACCCTAAACCCTAAACCCTAAACCCTAAACCCTAAACCCTAAACCCTAAACCCTAAACCCTAAACCCTAAACCCTAAACCCTAAACCCTAAACCCTAAACCCTAAACCCTAAACCCTAAACCCTAAACCCTAAACCCTAAACCCTAAACCCTAAACCCTAAACCCTAAACCCTAAACCCTAAACCCTAAACCCTAAACCCTAAACCCTAAACCCTAAACCCTAAACCCTAAACCCTAAACCCTAAACCCTAAACCCTAAACCCTAAACCCTAAACCCTAAACCCTAAACCCTAAACCCTAAACCCTAAACCCTAAACCCTAAACCCTAAACCCTAAACCCTAAACCCTAAACCCTAAACCCTAAACCCTAAACCCTAAACCCTAAACCCTAAACCCTAAACCCTAAACCCTAAACCCTAAACCCTAAACCCTAAACCCTAAACCCTAAACCCTAAACCCTAAACCCTAAACCCTAAACCCTAAACCCTAAACCCTAAACCCTAAACCCTAAACCCTAAACCCTAAACCCTAAACCCTAAACCCTAAACCCTAAACCCTAAACCCTAAACCCTAAACCCTAAACCCTAAACCCTAAACCCTAAACCCTAAACCCTAAACCCTAAACCCTAAACCCTAAACCCTAAACCCTAAACCCTAAACCCTAAACCCTAAACCCTAAACCCTAAACCCTAAACCCTAAACCCTAAACCCTAAACCCTAAACCCTAAACCCTAAACCCTAAACCCTAAACCCTAAACCCTAAACCCTAAACCCTAAACCCTAAACCCTAAACCCTAAACCCTAAACCCTAAACCCTAAACCCTAAACCCTAAACCCTAAACCCTAAACCCTAAACCCTAAACCCTAAACCCTAAACCCTAAACCCTAAACCCTAAACCCTAAACCCTAAACCCTAAACCCTAAACCCTAAACCCTAAACCCTAAACCCTAAACCCTAAACCCTAAACCCTAAACCCTAAACCCTAAACCCTAAACCCTAAACCCTAAACCCTAAACCCTAAACCCTAAACCCTAAACCCTAAACCCTAAACCCTAAACCCTAAACCCTAAACCCTAAACCCTAAACCCTAAACCCTAAACCCTAAACCCTAAACCCTAAACCCTAAACCCTAAACCCTAAACCCTAAACCCTAAACCCTAAACCCTAAACCCTAAACCCTAAACCCTAAACCCTAAACCCTAAACCCTAAACCCTAAACCCTAAACCCTAAACCCTAAACCCTAAACCCTAAACCCTAAACCCTAAACCCTAAACCCTAAACCCTAAACCCTAAACCCTAAACCCTAAACCCTAAACCCTAAACCCTAAACCCTAAACCCTAAACCCTAAACCCTAAACCCTAAACCCTAAACCCTAAACCCTAAACCCTAAACCCTAAACCCTAAACCCTAAACCCTAAACCCTAAACCCTAAACCCTAAACCCTAAACCCTAAACCCTAAACCCTAAACCCTAAACCCTAAACCCTAAACCCTAAACCCTAAACCCTAAACCCTAAACCCTAAACCCTAAACCCTAAACCCTAAACCCTAAACCCTAAACCCTAAACCCTAAACCCTAAACCCTAAACCCTAAACCCTAAACCCTAAACCCTAAACCCTAAACCCTAAACCCTAAACCCTAAACCCTAAACCCTAAACCCTAAACCCTAAACCCTAAACCCTAAACCCTAAACCCTAAACCCTAAACCCTAAACCCTAAACCCTAAACCCTAAACCCTAAACCCTAAACCCTAAACCCTAAACCCTAAACCCTAAACCCTAAACCCTAAACCCTAAACCCTAAACCCTAAACCCTAAACCCTAAACCCTAAACCCTAAACCCTAAACCCTAAACCCTAAACCCTAAACCCTAAACCCTAAACCCTAAACCCTAAACCCTAAACCCTAAACCCTAAACCCTAAACCCTAAACCCTAAACCCTAAACCCTAAACCCTAAACCCTAAACCCTAAACCCTAAACCCTAAACCCTAAACCCTAAACCCTAAACCCTAAACCCTAAACCCTAAACCCTAAACCCTAAACCCTAAACCCTAAACCCTAAACCCTAAACCCTAAACCCTAAACCCTAAACCCTAAACCCTAAACCCTAAACCCTAAACCCTAAACCCTAAACCCTAAACCCTAAACCCTAAACCCTAAACCCTAAACCCTAAACCCTAAACCCTAAACCCTAAACCCTAAACCCTAAACCCTAAACCCTAAACCCTAAACCCTAAACCCTAAACCCTAAACCCTAAACCCTAAACCCTAAACCCTAAACCCTAAACCCTAAACCCTAAACCCTAAACCCTAAACCCTAAACCCTAAACCCTAAACCCTAAACCCTAAACCCTAAACCCTAAACCCTAAACCCTAAACCCTAAACCCTAAACCCTAAACCCTAAACCCTAAACCCTAAACCCTAAACCCTAAACCCTAAACCCTAAACCCTAAACCCTAAACCCTAAACCCTAAACCCTAAACCCTAAACCCTAAACCCTAAACCCTAAACCCTAAACCCTAAACCCTAAACCCTAAACCCTAAACCCTAAACCCTAAACCCTAAACCCTAAACCCTAAACCCTAAACCCTAAACCCTAAACCCTAAACCCTAAACCCTAAACCCTAAACCCTAAACCCTAAACCCTAAACCCTAAACCCTAAACCCTAAACCCTAAACCCTAAACCCTAAACCCTAAACCCTAAACCCTAAACCCTAAACCCTAAACCCTAAACCCTAAACCCTAAACCCTAAACCCTAAACCCTAAACCCTAAACCCTAAACCCTAAACCCTAAACCCTAAACCCTAAACCCTAAACCCTAAACCCTAAACCCTAAACCCTAAACCCTAAACCCTAAACCCTAAACCCTAAACCCTAAACCCTAAACCCTAAACCCTAAACCCTAAACCCTAAACCCTAAACCCTAAACCCTAAACCCTAAACCCTAAACCCTAAACCCTAAACCCTAAACCCTAAACCCTAAACCCTAAACCCTAAACCCTAAACCCTAAACCCTAAACCCTAAACCCTAAACCCTAAACCCTAAACCCTAAACCCTAAACCCTAAACCCTAAACCCTAAACCCTAAACCCTAAACCCTAAACCCTAAACCCTAAACCCTAAACCCTAAACCCTAAACCCTAAACCCTAAACCCTAAACCCTAAACCCTAAACCCTAAACCCTAAACCCTAAACCCTAAACCCTAAACCCTAAACCCTAAACCCTAAACCCTAAACCCTAAACCCTAAACCCTAAACCCTAAACCCTAAACCCTAAACCCTAAACCCTAAACCCTAAACCCTAAACCCTAAACCCTAAACCCTAAACCCTAAACCCTAAACCCTAAACCCTAAACCCTAAACCCTAAACCCTAAACCCTAAACCCTAAACCCTAAACCCTAAACCCTAAACCCTAAACCCTAAACCCTAAACCCTAAACCCTAAACCCTAAACCCTAAACCCTAAACCCTAAACCCTAAACCCTAAACCCTAAACCCTAAACCCTAAACCCTAAACCCTAAACCCTAAACCCTAAACCCTAAACCCTAAACCCTAAACCCTAAACCCTAAACCCTAAACCCTAAACCCTAAACCCTAAACCCTAAACCCTAAACCCTAAACCCTAAACCCTAAACCCTAAACCCTAAACCCTAAACCCTAAACCCTAAACCCTAAACCCTAAACCCTAAACCCTAAACCCTAAACCCTAAACCCTAAACCCTAAACCCTAAACCCTAAACCCTAAACCCTAAACCCTAAACCCTAAACCCTAAACCCTAAACCCTAAACCCTAAACCCTAAACCCTAAACCCTAAACCCTAAACCCTAAACCCTAAACCCTAAACCCTAAACCCTAAACCCTAAACCCTAAACCCTAAACCCTAAACCCTAAACCCTAAACCCTAAACCCTAAACCCTAAACCCTAAACCCTAAACCCTAAACCCTAAACCCTAAACCCTAAACCCTAAACCCTAAACCCTAAACCCTAAACCCTAAACCCTAAACCCTAAACCCTAAACCCTAAACCCTAAACCCTAAACCCTAAACCCTAAACCCTAAACCCTAAACCCTAAACCCTAAACCCTAAACCCTAAACCCTAAACCCTAAACCCTAAACCCTAAACCCTAAACCCTAAACCCTAAACCCTAAACCCTAAACCCTAAACCCTAAACCCTAAACCCTAAACCCTAAACCCTAAACCCTAAACCCTAAACCCTAAACCCTAAACCCTAAACCCTAAACCCTAAACCCTAAACCCTAAACCCTAAACCCTAAACCCTAAACCCTAAACCCTAAACCCTAAACCCTAAACCCTAAACCCTAAACCCTAAACCCTAAACCCTAAACCCTAAACCCTAAACCCTAAACCCTAAACCCTAAACCCTAAACCCTAAACCCTAAACCCTAAACCCTAAACCCTAAACCCTAAACCCTAAACCCTAAACCCTAAACCCTAAACCCTAAACCCTAAACCCTAAACCCTAAACCCTAAACCCTAAACCCTAAACCCTAAACCCTAAACCCTAAACCCTAAACCCTAAACCCTAAACCCTAAACCCTAAACCCTAAACCCTAAACCCTAAACCCTAAACCCTAAACCCTAAACCCTAAACCCTAAACCCTAAACCCTAAACCCTAAACCCTAAACCCTAAACCCTAAACCCTAAACCCTAAACCCTAAACCCTAAACCCTAAACCCTAAACCCTAAACCCTAAACCCTAAACCCTAAACCCTAAACCCTAAACCCTAAACCCTAAACCCTAAACCCTAAACCCTAAACCCTAAACCCTAAACCCTAAACCCTAAACCCTAAACCCTAAACCCTAAACCCTAAACCCTAAACCCTAAACCCTAAACCCTAAACCCTAAACCCTAAACCCTAAACCCTAAACCCTAAACCCTAAACCCTAAACCCTAAACCCTAAACCCTAAACCCTAAACCCTAAACCCTAAACCCTAAACCCTAAACCCTAAACCCTAAACCCTAAACCCTAAACCCTAAACCCTAAACCCTAAACCCTAAACCCTAAACCCTAAACCCTAAACCCTAAACCCTAAACCCTAAACCCTAAACCCTAAACCCTAAACCCTAAACCCTAAACCCTAAACCCTAAACCCTAAACCCTAAACCCTAAACCCTAAACCCTAAACCCTAAACCCTAAACCCTAAACCCTAAACCCTAAACCCTAAACCCTAAACCCTAAACCCTAAACCCTAAACCCTAAACCCTAAACCCTAAACCCTAAACCCTAAACCCTAAACCCTAAACCCTAAACCCTAAACCCTAAACCCTAAACCCTAAACCCTAAACCCTAAACCCTAAACCCTAAACCCTAAACCCTAAACCCTAAACCCTAAACCCTAAACCCTAAACCCTAAACCCTAAACCCTAAACCCTAAACCCTAAACCCTAAACCCTAAACCCTAAACCCTAAACCCTAAACCCTAAACCCTAAACCCTAAACCCTAAACCCTAAACCCTAAACCCTAAACCCTAAACCCTAAACCCTAAACCCTAAACCCTAAACCCTAAACCCTAAACCCTAAACCCTAAACCCTAAACCCTAAACCCTAAACCCTAAACCCTAAACCCTAAACCCTAAACCCTAAACCCTAAACCCTAAACCCTAAACCCTAAACCCTAAACCCTAAACCCTAAACCCTAAACCCTAAACCCTAAACCCTAAACCCTAAACCCTAAACCCTAAACCCTAAACCCTAAACCCTAAACCCTAAACCCTAAACCCTAAACCCTAAACCCTAAACCCTAAACCCTAAACCCTAAACCCTAAACCCTAAACCCTAAACCCTAAACCCTAAACCCTAAACCCTAAACCCTAAACCCTAAACCCTAAACCCTAAACCCTAAACCCTAAACCCTAAACCCTAAACCCTAAACCCTAAACCCTAAACCCTAAACCCTAAACCCTAAACCCTAAACCCTAAACCCTAAACCCTAAACCCTAAACCCTAAACCCTAAACCCTAAACCCTAAACCCTAAACCCTAAACCCTAAACCCTAAACCCTAAACCCTAAACCCTAAACCCTAAACCCTAAACCCTAAACCCTAAACCCTAAACCCTAAACCCTAAACCCTAAACCCTAAACCCTAAACCCTAAACCCTAAACCCTAAACCCTAAACCCTAAACCCTAAACCCTAAACCCTAAACCCTAAACCCTAAACCCTAAACCCTAAACCCTAAACCCTAAACCCTAAACCCTAAACCCTAAACCCTAAACCCTAAACCCTAAACCCTAAACCCTAAACCCTAAACCCTAAACCCTAAACCCTAAACCCTAAACCCTAAACCCTAAACCCTAAACCCTAAACCCTAAACCCTAAACCCTAAACCCTAAACCCTAAACCCTAAACCCTAAACCCTAAACCCTAAACCCTAAACCCTAAACCCTAAACCCTAAACCCTAAACCCTAAACCCTAAACCCTAAACCCTAAACCCTAAACCCTAAACCCTAAACCCTAAACCCTAAACCCTAAACCCTAAACCCTAAACCCTAAACCCTAAACCCTAAACCCTAAACCCTAAACCCTAAACCCTAAACCCTAAACCCTAAACCCTAAACCCTAAACCCTAAACCCTAAACCCTAAACCCTAAACCCTAAACCCTAAACCCTAAACCCTAAACCCTAAACCCTAAACCCTAAACCCTAAACCCTAAACCCTAAACCCTAAACCCTAAACCCTAAACCCTAAACCCTAAACCCTAAACCCTAAACCCTAAACCCTAAACCCTAAACCCTAAACCCTAAACCCTAAACCCTAAACCCTAAACCCTAAACCCTAAACCCTAAACCCTAAACCCTAAACCCTAAACCCTAAACCCTAAACCCTAAACCCTAAACCCTAAACCCTAAACCCTAAACCCTAAACCCTAAACCCTAAACCCTAAACCCTAAACCCTAAACCCTAAACCCTAAACCCTAAACCCTAAACCCTAAACCCTAAACCCTAAACCCTAAACCCTAAACCCTAAACCCTAAACCCTAAACCCTAAACCCTAAACCCTAAACCCTAAACCCTAAACCCTAAACCCTAAACCCTAAACCCTAAACCCTAAACCCTAAACCCTAAACCCTAAACCCTAAACCCTAAACCCTAAACCCTAAACCCTAAACCCTAAACCCTAAACCCTAAACCCTAAACCCTAAACCCTAAACCCTAAACCCTAAACCCTAAACCCTAAACCCTAAACCCTAAACCCTAAACCCTAAACCCTAAACCCTAAACCCTAAACCCTAAACCCTAAACCCTAAACCCTAAACCCTAAACCCTAAACCCTAAACCCTAAACCCTAAACCCTAAACCCTAAACCCTAAACCCTAAACCCTAAACCCTAAACCCTAAACCCTAAACCCTAAACCCTAAACCCTAAACCCTAAACCCTAAACCCTAAACCCTAAACCCTAAACCCTAAACCCTAAACCCTAAACCCTAAACCCTAAACCCTAAACCCTAAACCCTAAACCCTAAACCCTAAACCCTAAACCCTAAACCCTAAACCCTAAACCCTAAACCCTAAACCCTAAACCCTAAACCCTAAACCCTAAACCCTAAACCCTAAACCCTAAACCCTAAACCCTAAACCCTAAACCCTAAACCCTAAACCCTAAACCCTAAACCCTAAACCCTAAACCCTAAACCCTAAACCCTAAACCCTAAACCCTAAACCCTAAACCCTAAACCCTAAACCCTAAACCCTAAACCCTAAACCCTAAACCCTAAACCCTAAACCCTAAACCCTAAACCCTAAACCCTAAACCCTAAACCCTAAACCCTAAACCCTAAACCCTAAACCCTAAACCCTAAACCCTAAACCCTAAACCCTAAACCCTAAACCCTAAACCCTAAACCCTAAACCCTAAACCCTAAACCCTAAACCCTAAACCCTAAACCCTAAACCCTAAACCCTAAACCCTAAACCCTAAACCCTAAACCCTAAACCCTAAACCCTAAACCCTAAACCCTAAACCCTAAACCCTAAACCCTAAACCCTAAACCCTAAACCCTAAACCCTAAACCCTAAACCCTAAACCCTAAACCCTAAACCCTAAACCCTAAACCCTAAACCCTAAACCCTAAACCCTAAACCCTAAACCCTAAACCCTAAACCCTAAACCCTAAACCCTAAACCCTAAACCCTAAACCCTAAACCCTAAACCCTAAACCCTAAACCCTAAACCCTAAACCCTAAACCCTAAACCCTAAACCCTAAACCCTAAACCCTAAACCCTAAACCCTAAACCCTAAACCCTAAACCCTAAACCCTAAACCCTAAACCCTAAACCCTAAACCCTAAACCCTAAACCCTAAACCCTAAACCCTAAACCCTAAACCCTAAACCCTAAACCCTAAACCCTAAACCCTAAACCCTAAACCCTAAACCCTAAACCCTAAACCCTAAACCCTAAACCCTAAACCCTAAACCCTAAACCCTAAACCCTAAACCCTAAACCCTAAACCCTAAACCCTAAACCCTAAACCCTAAACCCTAAACCCTAAACCCTAAACCCTAAACCCTAAACCCTAAACCCTAAACCCTAAACCCTAAACCCTAAACCCTAAACCCTAAACCCTAAACCCTAAACCCTAAACCCTAAACCCTAAACCCTAAACCCTAAACCCTAAACCCTAAACCCTAAACCCTAAACCCTAAACCCTAAACCCTAAACCC
>NC_143198.1:70000-122500 GCF_051530095.1 Phoenix dactylifera
ATTGTGTAGTTAACAAAGGCAAAATCTTTTCTCTTAGCTGATGGGATATTACGTGCAAGGACGATACGCTCAATCTCCCCAAATTTTTTGAAGGATTCCCTAAATCCCAAACCCCAAACCCCAAATCCCAAACCCTAAACCCCAAACCTAAACCCCCAAACCTAAACCTCCAAACCTAAACCCTAAACCCCAAACTCGAAACCCAAAACCCGAAATCCGAAACCCGAAACTCCGAAATCCGAAACCCCGAAACCCGAAACTCCGAACCCCGAAACCCGAAACCCCGAAACCCGAACCCCGACCCCCGAACCCCGAACCCTGAACCCTGAACCCTGAACCCTAAACCCCGAATCTAAATAGGACTTTGCTCTTTTTTTCTGAAGATTTTTTTCTAATTCTATTTCTTCCAGGTAACCTTTTCTCTAAAAGCATTATTATGCAAATTATGCTGCATCTACATACAATTTTTGCTTTGAACTATGCCAATAACTGCTTGATAATTAATAAATATGTCAAATATTTAAAACTGGTGGTTACTTTGGTTACACTACTGTTGTTGTTCAAATTTGGCTCGAGAGTGACCATGCCGGAAGAGTCGAAAGAGCTGCCGATTGGGGCGGAGAAGGCAAAAATCCTAAAACCCTCAGGCTAAATCCTAAAATCCTAAATTTTAAAATTCTAAAACCCTAAATTCTAAAATCCTAAAATCTGAAACCCTAAACTCTAAAATTTCAAACTTCTAAAACTCCAAATCCTAAACTCTAAACCCTAAGGCCGAAACATTTCAATCCTAAATCCCAAATTCTGAAACTCTTTAATCCTAAAACTCTAATTCCAAATCCAAAACCTCCAGCCCCAAAACTCAAACCCCAAACTCCTAATAATAATCTAGAATGCCTATTCAGAAATAATTTGGTAATCAAAATCAACTTTACAAAAGTGAAGAATTCCTAGTCTGTTCTAATCACTCTGATGCAAAATTACACAGAGCAATCATCACAGATGATCTTATTTGACTGATAAATAAAGAAACAAAAATAAAAAAAAGGAAAGAAAACGAGAGTGCGTACCCTGGTAACCACTACTGCTGTGGCTGCTGCAGGTTGTGAGGAGGTTGCTGCTGCCGCTGCAGGTTTGGCGGCGGTGAGGGCGGCATCCAAGGTCTCGGCGGGGCAAACACCGGGACCGCTCCACCAGGCGGTGGCGGCGGAGGAATCCCGCGCCTGGCGGGTGGAGGAGCCCCCATCCCGGGCCTCTGCGGTGGTGGGGGGCCGTGCATCATCTGAGGGGGTTGCAGGCCCACAGGGCGCTTCCCGAACTGGGGTGGGGGCAGGGGGAAGGGCGCGGGCGGGGCCACGGGAGGTCGCAGGCGGGGCCACGGGAGACGGGAAGCCGCGCACCTGAGGGGGGCAGACGTCCTGCGGGTAGGAGACGGGCGGGGCAGAGAGCTGCGGCACGGGGGGCCGGGAGATCTGGGGCTGCATCATGCCAGGGGCTGGGCCACCGACCCCGCGGACGGGGCTGGCAAGACCTGGCTGTGCCTGAACGAGGGGGGCGCTGGGGACGCCGCGGCCGGCGCCGCGGCCGATTCCGGGGCCTGCGAGGGCGGTGGAGGCGGCGTGGGCCTTGGCGCGGGACTCGTCCGGGGGAGAGCGGCCCTCGACGGTCAGGGAGACGACCTCCTCGCCGCGGAGGAGGACGAGGCCAAGGGTGCGGCGGTCCTCGCACTCCTCTCCTCCTTTCTTGGCGTTGGGCCCGGATGAAGAGGGGGCAGCTTGCGGAACTCCTCGCAGTCGCCGAGGACGAGGTTCATGTGGCGGTCGAAGGCCATGAACTTGCCCACCAGCTGCCGGCCGTCCTGGATCGTCACCCGCATCCGCTAGTTGACGTACTGCAGCATCTTCGAACCCTTCGACATCGACATCTTGGATCGTCTCTCTCGTTCCGCCAGGGTTTTTGGGTTTTTCAATGTCGGGAGGGAGAGTCGGACTCGGAGGGATGGATGAAAGAAATAGAATCAGGGTAGTTTCAGGAGGTTTTTGAATGTCTGAGCGCTCTCGGGTTCAAAATTCAAAATTTAAAATTCAGAATTTAGAATTTAGGATTTAAAATTTAAAATTTTAGGGTTTAGAATTTTAGAGTTTAGAATTGTACCTGTTTAAAAAAAATCATATTCATTTTTTGTTAAAAAAATTATATTCATTTTTTTGTTTAAAAAATATATATTCATTTTTTTAAAAAAAAATTATATTCATTTGTTTTGTTTTTTGTTCTAAATAGATATAGAAATGCAAATAGACCGGATCAAACTGGATCATGAGTGATCTCGATCTAACTCTGTTTCTTATTCGGATTTTAATATTGAATTCAGACTCAACCTAATAGAAGATCGGATCAACCACGGCTGTAGTTTTTGACCCAATAAATTATTCGGATTGGATCGGGTCACTTCATCCCAACCTAAAAAATTTGAGCTCGGACAAATTTGGATCCGGATTGGATCCATATATAAAACTACATCATAGAACTATGACACAACTTAGATACTAGGATCAAATTTATCTTTGTTTCAGTGCTCTTTGTTGGTTTCTTTGATCTTTGACGGAGGAAACAAAATGAACAAAACATTTTTGCTTAAATTAAAAAAAAAAAATCTGTATGCCATTGCAGCCTTCAATTTAGATGCACTTGAATACAATTGTATGTTAATAAGAAGAATCTATTAGATATAAGTTGTTGAAAGAATTTGGGAGTCCAAGCAAACACATGCTTAATCCAAGTTAATATTTCCCCATGCTTAATGATTCAAGTGGTCAATTCGATTTGGTCCAATTCAAACAAGATGTAGTTCTCCAACCCTGGTGAAGTTATGACTACAATTAGTCATCACAAGCATCCCAACCAGCAACAGTGCGCGTTCCTTCTGTTTCATCTCATATTAGCTTCAGAAACATCTGTTGCCCAACTTAAATAATCTGCATGCTTAAATGAGTTCAGCAAGATGCTCGTCTCTGCAACCAATGAAGATATACATGATGATGATCCATGTACCGCCTAGGGATTCCATAAGGTAGGAGAGAGAGTTATTTTGAAGTTGCTCAAAAGGAGCCAAAAGATTATATCTAATGCAACACCAATCATAGCATATCTAAACCCTAAACCCCGAACCCCGAACCCCGAACCCCGAACCCTATACCCCGAACCCTATACCCTGAACCCTAAATCCTAAACCCCGAGCCCTAAACCCTAAACCCCGAGCCCTAAACCCTAAACCCCGAACCCGAAACTCTAAACCCCAAACCCAAAACCCAAAACCCTAAACCCTAAACCCTAAATCCGAAACCCTAAACCCGAAATCCTAAACCCGAAACCCATTCTAGTAACTTATTAATTTTACAGGATTTGATTTAATAGAGAGAAGAAGAAAAAAATCGGTTAATCTTGATCATCCCACTGACTTCATCAAGTCAGATTAAAAAAAAAGAAACTAGATTCAGCCCGATTCTTGGGCACCTAAATCAGTCACACTGATTTTTCTTACAGGCATGGGTCAACTCGAATCATTAAGTGATCTAATTAAAAATAATTGACCAAGTCGGCCAGGTAAGTGAGATCAATGAAAGAGATATACCATTAATTCGACAAAGACGAATCAATACGATTAGCTTTCAATTAAAAACCACCGGTCAAGACTGCCAAACTTATCTTAGACACCGACTGGCTAATCAATTTTGATTTTAATTATCCTAATGACTCAGGCTCAACCACTAAGCCTCAATCAAGTTCCATTTGGTCTAATTAAAGATATAAACTTGATCAAGTACGACTATTGTATTTGATTGAATATCCTTGACCTAATATAATTACTACTTAGTTAGATTTGATCAATTACTCCAATTAGTCCATCTTTGATTTTAACCCTAAGTCTAACCCAGTTCACTAACACTTGATTTGAGTTAACCCAAAAATTCCCAAGATTTATGCAATGTCAATTAGATTTCAATTCACAATTCTAAATCACTTCATTCTCAATTAAGTGTAGATTTATGAAAATTTCATATCATTGTATAAGTTTTGAATCACGTGTTAATTACAAACTTTTAGTTCTTAAAACTAATTTTCAAATCTGAGTTTGTCAATTAAACATGCTGATTTTAGATTTAATTCATATTTAAATCTTTTTTTAATTTATGTTCATACATCATATATACAAAACTAATGTGAATTTATTCTAAACAACATACATCATATGCATTTGATTTCCAGATCTGATTTTAAACATTAAAAAACAATTCAACAATATAAATAGAAGCAGAGAGGCTTGAAGAAATTTTGACTCACGATGGACTGCTTTGGGCTTTTCTTTGTCCTTGTTATTTTGACCCTCCTTTGTTCTGTTTACCCTTTTGCACAGGCTTAGCTAGTGATACTTTAAGATTTACCTGGGCAAAGGAAACACAAAGTGACCACTGAAATCAATCAAAAAGGGGGAATAACGTATTATCATTCAACATATCAATACCGAACCTTTGGGAGTTATTTGACTCGATAAATGAAACAGCAGCCTCTCGCATTGTGTAGTTAACAAAGGCAAAATCTTTTCTCTTAGCTGATGGGATATTACGTGCAAGGACGATACGCTCAATCTCCCCAAATTTTTTGAAGGATTTCCTCACTTTGTCTTCATTCCAAGATAATGGTATGCCTTCAACATAAACCGATTTTACCTGAACAAAGGCGAGATATGTGGATCACCATATCAAAACAGTAAAGATTTGACAAGAAATTGTCAGTGACTAATCAAAGACATCAGAAACATAAAAACAAATTTCTTCTGTGAGACTAATGGGCCATATCCCATAAGATCCCAAAGTGAAAATGGATATCTGCTCCAAATTGCTAGAGATTGAAAAGTAGAAGTTGGAAAGAGAAAAACAGTTATTGGTGAGAACATATTCTGTACATGCCTAAGGTAGACCACATCACTTTATACTATCAGACAGTTGAACAAACTAATAAACAGTTCACTATCTGAACACTATTCAACATCCTAAGAATAATGCAAAGATGGAAGGAAAATTGTTACAAGTAGCCCATAAAAATTGGACACATAATTGAAAAGTTAACAAAAACCCAAAATGACTTCCACATTACAGTGTTTAAAGCTGTTAAGCATAATTTATAGCAGAAATTTTAACATGCCTGCGCCTTAGAGTGTGCATGTGTGATTGTGTGGCCATGGTTCTAAATCCCAAGTCATAAGCCATAAATAAAAAAGTACAGTGCATTATAACACATAAAGCTCCATTCAGAGAAGAAAACGATAGTCTTCGTTGCTATATAAAGTATAAAACTTGTAAAAGACACACAAAAAACAAAAAAATACAACAGTTCTAATTATTTGCAATTTTTAAAACCATGTACCAAATTACACGAAAAAAGCCATTTTGTAAGCTCTAGGTGCAAAAACCATATAACAGATTTTGATGTTATGGAGTAGAGCACAATGAGTGATATGCACTTTAATCTGATGAGCAAATTAAAACTTCTAACACATCATAATATATGGCCTAAAATTATCAAAGCCATCACAAGCGACGAGAAAATAGGGAGGGGTGTAGATGAAAGATAGAGAGAGAGAGGGAGAGGTGGAGAAAGGTGGGGAGACCTTCTGCATCTCCTCTTTATCTGGATCATTCAATGGCTCAGCCCAAGCAACTTTAATATTCCAACCCTTTCCAAAACCATCTTTCTTCTAAAGTTTTTTGCATGCAATTTGTGCATCTCTGTTAGTTTCAAGTTCAAGAAGTGCAAATCCACGATTGGAATCTGCATTATTAGGATCAGCCATGACTGTGACAGTGTCGATCTTCTCAACTCCAATTTCCTGTAACAGGTTGATGACCTGCTCATCAAATAACATGAAAGAAAATAACTCAGCCAGGGAACAGACCTTTGAGGATATGTCATTAAATAACAGCATATTCTAGCTTTTATTTGTATTATTGACAACTACAAAGAAATTGCTACATAAAAATGAGGAATATACTCACATCTTCATTTTTATACTTTTTGTCAATGTTCCCTAGAAATATTGTATCATTCCCTTCAAGAGCTGCAGCTCCACAAAGCTTCCCACAAAGCTTTAATTGCATATCAAAATATCAGAATCAGAATGTCACCAAGATTCATGGCAATATGAAAGGTGCAGATTACTAAATCAAACACATCAAAATGATTCACCCAAGCAAAGTGCATAGGGACCATAAAATACCAAATTTGATGATATAAAGCATCATTAATTTAAACACAATTAAACCACCTAACAGTATTAAAATAATTAAGCAATAATGATGAAGGTATTGCATGAAGCACAAATACTAGATGATGTTAAAAGTAATGAAAAGGGTAGAAGATATTAATCACCTTTACAAGGATAAGCAATTATCAACAAAGTTATTAGGTTAATGAGAAAAGGCACTTCAGAAATGAGTCATACGGACATAACTGTATGTGGGATCATACAGTTGAATAAAGCAAATGTCAATCATTACACAACCCTATAGGTTGCATTAGACTACCCAAACAAGTGAGCATAATTATAACCTTGCAACCAATATATTAATTAGATGCTAGCAACCAAAATCTTTTACTAAGGATGACACAAAACATACTAGGACTCAATACCTATACCGATAGGTTACTAGTAATGGTACAAATTAGTATAGTAATATACTAAAGCATAGTATGACTATTGGTTCTGGCACAACAAAAGTGTTCATGAGCTGCACAGCCCGCCCGGTCCACTCAAGCCTGGAATATTTCGGATGGGCCTGAGCTTGAATTTTTAGCCCGACGAACCAAGTCATGCCTAAAATATGAGCCTGCCTATTAAATAGGTTGGGCTCGAGTTTAAATTAGCCCCGCTAGATGCGGATCTTATAAAAATATAATACATATCACAAATGAATGCCCTAGCCCACCATTCAGTCATAGATTTAGGTGTTCGACATCAATTGAGGGCATCTTCTCACCAAGACAACGCCTCTGGCCTAAACCTCGAACCCCGAACCCCGACCCTCGACCCCGGACCCCCAGACCCCCGGGGACCCGGGGACCCGACCCCTCCGGCCCCAAGCCCCCGGCCCCAAAACCCTAAACCCCGACCTCCAGAACCCCGGAACCCGAAAACCCGAAAACCCTGAAACCCTGAAACCCTAACCCCCTAAAACCCTAAAACCCAACCCCCAACCCCCAAAATCCAAAACCCCAACCCCCAAAACCTAAAACCTAAAACCCAAAACCCTATAAACCCTAAACCCAAAACCATAAACCCAAACCCCAAAACCCAAAATCCTAAAACCTAAACCCAAATCCCAAACCCCAAACCCCAAACCCCAAACCCAAAACCCCAAAACCCAAAATCCGAAAACCCAAACCCGAAAACCCAAACCCGAAAACCTATAACACCCGAAAACCTATAACCCCCGAAACACGTAACCCCCGAAACCCGTAACCCCCGAAACTCGTAACCCCGAAACCCGTAACCCCGAGCCCCCGAACCCCCGAGCGCCCGAACCCCCGAGCCCGAACCCCCGAGCTCGAACCCGAACCCCGAAACCCCGAAACCCCGAAATCCGAAACCCTGAAACTCTAAACCCAAAATCCTAAACCCGAACCCCGAACCCGAACCTCGAACCCCGAACCACCGAAACTCCGAAACTCGAAACCCCTAAATCCTAACCCCCTAAATCCTAACCCTAAATCCTGAACCTTGAACCCTGAACCCTAAACCTTGAACCCTAAACCCTAAACCCTAAATCCGAAATTGGTTCGGCAATCCTTAACTGTGGATGCTTACATTATTATGGAGCACAATTAATAGTTACTTGGCAGAATCTAAATAGGACTTTGCTCTTTTTTTCTGAAGATTTTTTTCTAATTCTATTTCTTCCAGGTAACCTTTTCTCTAAAAGCATTATTATGCAAATTTTGCCCATGGTAATCACACACATACATGTGCGTTGCTACATTCTTTGCTTGCCATATTCATCAAATTAGTTTCTTTCTGATCAGAAGTATGCATAATTTATGCTAAGCAAAAATATTCTAAAATGTAAGTCATGTATAATTCTAATATGTGCAAAACTAAAGATTGCTTTTTATATTTTGAATAAAAGTCTTAGAAGCTATAACTTGAAGGATGGCAAGTTTTGTCTCAATGCCCATCATTAGCAAGAAAACAAAATCAAAACTTTTTTCTAAAGAAGCACCAAGAATTTGTTCTGCCGAATTTTTTTGTTATGCTAATGTTGGAATCACTAGTCAAATTTTGATGCATTATAATAATGCATTTTACAGTCTTTCATGTGTCCTGGACAATCCATAAATGGGCTGAAAAGAGGTTTTAATTGATTATCAACGTGAAAATATAAAAGCTGTATATTGCATTGAAATAATTTAAGTAGCAAAGAATGGGATAAGGTGGTCTTCATGATTGGTTTAGACCACAACTTATGACCCGGTCTTGTAAGTAAAGCAAGTCAACTACTAGACATTCCAAACATATTAAAGGTCATGTTTAGGTGATGGAAGCGAATGGATTACAAGGAATGTTAAGGTGCTGAACCTAGTGATATTTTTATATTCTTAGTCCAGTGATCAAGGAAATGAGCCTGATTGCTTGTCTCGGTTCTTAATATCGGAAAGATATAGTCCTGCAGAAATTTAGTTATTTTTTTAAATTTTTATCTTTGCATCATGGGAATTTTATTGCTGGTGCACATTGTATTGATTCTCCTATAAAATGACCAAGGCTAATCATCTTGACGCTGCATCTACATACAATTTTTGCTTTGAACTATGCCAATAACTGCTTGATAATTAATAAATATGTCAAATATTTAAAACTGGTGGTTATTTTGGTTACACTACTGTTGTTGTTCAAATTTGGCTCGAGAGTGACCATGCCGGAAGAGTCGAAAGAGCTGCCGATTGGGGCGGAGAAGGCAAAAATCCTAAAGCCCTCAGGCTAAATCCTAAAATCCTAAATTTTAAAATTCTAAAACCCTAAATTCTAAAATCCTAAAATCTGAAACCCTAAACTCTAAAATTTCAAACTTCTAAAACTCCAAATCCTAAACTCTAAACCCTAAGGCCGAAACATTTCAATCCTAAATCCCAAATCCTGAAACTCTTTAATCCTAAAACTCTAATTCCAAATCCAAAACCTCCAGCCCCAAAACTCAAACCCCAAACTCCTAATAATAATCTAGAATGCCTATTCAGAAATAATTTGGTAATCAAAATCAACTTTACAAAAGTGAAGAATTCCTAGTCTGTTCTAATCACTCTGACATATGCAAAATTACACAGAGCAATCATCACAGATGATCTTATTTGACTGATAAATAAAGAAACAGAAATAAAAAAAAGGGAAGAAAACGAGAGTGCGTACCCTGGTAACCACTACTGCTGTGGCTGCTGCAGGTTGTAAGGAGGTTGCTGCTGCCGCTGCAGGTTTGGCGGCGGTGAGGGCGGCATCCAAGGTCTCGGCGGGGCAAACACCGGGACCGCTCCACCAGGCGGTGGCGGCGGAGGAATCCCGCGCCTGGCGGGTGGAGGAGCCCCCATCCCGGGCCTCTGCGGTGGTGGGGGGCCGTGCATCATCTGAGGGGGTTGCAGGCCCACAGGGCGCTTCCCGAACTGGGGTGGGGGCACGGGGAAGGGCGCGGGCGGGGCCACGGGAGGTCGCAGGCGGGGCCACGGGAGACGGGAAGCCGCGCACCTGAGGGGGGCAGACGTCCTGCGGGTAGGAGACGGGCGGGGCAGAGAGCTGCGGCACGGGGGGCCGGGAGATCTGGGGCTGCATCATGCCAGGGGCTGGGCCACCGACCCCGCGGACGGGGCTGGCAAGACCTGGCTGGGCCTGAACGAGGGGGGCGCTGGGGACGCCGCGGCCGGCGCCGCGGCCGATTCCGGGGCCTGCGAGGGCGGTGGAGGCGGCGTGGGCCTTGGCGCGGGACTCGTCCGGGGGAGAGCGGCCCTCGACGGTCCGGGAGACGACCTCCTCGCCGCGGAGGAGGACGAGGCCAAGGGTGCGGCGGTCCTCGCACTCCTCTCCTCCTTTCTTGGCGTTGGGCCCGGATGAAGAGGGGGCAGCTTGCGGAACTCCTCGCAGTCGCCGAGGACGAGGTTCATGTGGCGGTCGAAGGCCATGAACTTGCCCACCAGCTGCCGGCCGTCCTGGATCGTCACCCGCATCCGCTAGTTGACGTACTGCAGCATCTTCGAACCCTTCGACATCGACATCTTGGATCGTCTCTCTCGTTCCGCCAGGATTTTTGGGTTTTTCAATGTCGGGAGGGAGAGTCGGACTCGGAGGGATGGATGAAAGAAATAGAATCAGGGTAGTTTCAGGAGGTTTTTGAATGTCTGAGCGCTCTCGGGTTCAAAATTCAAAATTTAAAATTCAGAATTTAGAATTTAGGATTTAAAATTTAAAATTTTAGGGTTTAGAATTTTAGAGTTTAGAATTGTACCTGTTTAAAAAAAATCATATTCATTTTTTGTTAAAAAAATTATATTCATTTTTTTGTTTAAAAAATATATATTCATTTTTTTAAAAAAAAATTATATTCATTTGTTTTGTTTTTTGTTCTAAATAGATATAGAAATGCAAATAGACCGGATCAAACTGGATCATGAGTGATCTCGATCTAACTCTGTTTCTTATTCGGATTTTAATATTGAATTCAGACTCAACCTAATAGAAGATCGGATCAACCACGGCTGCAGTTTTTGACCCAATAAATTATTCGGATTGGATCGGGTCACTTCATCCCAACCTAAAAAATTTGAGCTCGGACAAATTTGGATCCGGATTGGATCCATATATAAAACTACATCATAGAACTATGACACAACTTAGATACTAGGATCAAATTTATCTTTGTTTCAGTGCTCTTTGTTGGTTTCTTTGATCTTTGACGGAGGAAACAAAATGAACAAAACATTTTTGCTTAAATTAAAAAAAAAAATCTGTATGCCATTGCAGCCTTAAATTTAGATGCACTTGAATACAATTGTATGTTAATAAGAAGAATCTATTAGATATAAGTTGTTGAAAGAATTTGGGAGTCCAAGCAAACACATGCTTAATCCAAGTTAATATTTCCCCATGCTTAATGATTCAAGTGGTCAATTCGATTTGGTCCAATTCAAACCAGATGTAGTTCTCCAACCCTGGTGAAGTTATGACTACAATTAGTCATCATAAGCATCCCAACCAGCAACAGTGCGCGTTCCTTCTGTTTCATCTCATATTAGCTTTAGAAACATCTGTTGCCCAACTTAAATAATCTGCATGCTTAAATGAGTTCAGCAAGATGCTCGTCTCTGCAACCAATGAAGACATACATGATGATGATCCATGTACCGCCTTGGGATTCCATAAGGTAGGAGAGAGAGTTATTTTGAAGTTGCTCAAAAGGAGCCAAAAGATTATATCTGATGCAACACCAATCATAGCATTGACTGAGCAAGAGACATGAGAATTATTTCCATGTTTAGAGAGAGGCGGTTACATGGAGGTGCATAGAGCTATAGAGTATGGTAAACCATATGGGTACAAGTGTGTTAGAGGTGCAAATATGTTTGAGCGAAAATGCACTACTATCAAAGTGAAAGAAAGTGTCAGAGAGCAGCTACTAAAGTGCAACCACATATAGATGTATGGTTGGAGGCATATACAAAAGTAGTTATGCAGGTTCATGGGTGCAAGCACCATATCAAATATTGACAGGAAAATATGGCTGCTAGGCATTCGTTGGCAACAATCAAATGTTTGATGTTATATTTGGCATGGTGACGAGAGAGTTGATGCTGAGGGGGAGTATTAAGGTTTTCTATTCTAGTATTGTTCTAGTTGCAGTATAACCGACTTAGATTTCACTTGGAACAGCATAGAGTTCTAACTAAGGTAGGAGACTCCTATATGTAGGACTAACTTGGTTATAGTGCAAAGCAGTGCTATAGCAGTCTAGGTAAAGGACTTTCTATCCTTATTGTTGTTTTGTTTTCTTATTGAAATAGGAGTCTTGGTCTCTTTATTGAAGAGTGTGTGATATAGTAAACAAGTAGAGAGCTTTCATCCTATATGCATGGTGTTAGGAGTTGATCTTAATTGATTTAAATTATATGCTGTATCAAAACATTAGCTACTTTGCTAATGAATTCGTGCACATCGTTAGAAAGAGCTTTTCTGGCACATTCATGCAGTAGAAGCTGTGTATATTAGTTTGATTTTTATAAATTTATTTTAGAAAAAATTACAGCAACACATCCCCAACTTTTTATGATTTATACTTACATTTCGAAACTTCTAAATTTTTTAAACCTCAAATTTAGATTTTAGTTGCAACATGGCTCAACTGTGTATCTGAGGAGCTGTAATTTCCCCCTAATATAAGTTTAAATACAAAATTCCATCAATATCTTTTATTATCTCTTCCCTCCTTTTTTTTCTCAGATTTACATTTTTTATGGAAACTTAAAAGAGCATTATTTTCTCCCTATTGGTGTGGTCCCTTCTCCATCTCATTTGAATTAAAAAAAAAATATGGCAGTTTAAAACCTCCCGACTTAGAGGTGAGGTAATCGTGGAAACCAGAGAGTTTGGTAGTTTGCGAAAAATGGTAAAAAAATTAAAAAAAAAGTGCTACTTTATCAGATAATTGAATGGTTAATTTTATTTAGATTTGGCTGAAATTTTAGTATATTATTTCCGACATTGAGTGCTATGGATTGAATGGTTTGGATTTTTAAAAAGTCTTGTCTATTGATTATTTCAAGCATTAATACTTGATGAGATCTATCCTCTATGTTGCTATTTATTGTTGAAATCTGTGACGAATGTTCTTGTTGCAAAAACTAAAATTAAATTTTATTGATGTGGTACGACCTATAGTTGAATTAGAGAGGATCTATTGTAATTTCATTATTCTAAATAGTAAAAGTTTTTGGCTTCATAGTTTTTTTTTTCATATCGAAGGATTTTCACGTTAAAAAATTATGTTGCTTCTTGTATGTGAATTGCTTGATTATTTTACTTGTTAATTGTTTGAGTGGCTTATAGAGATTATTGTTATTTGGTAAGTGATATTTTATTTAATCATGTAAAGAGAAAAAAAATTGGGGCATCACTATTGTTTTATTGCATTTTTCCAACATTTTCTTTCCTCACCTCTCCCGTCCCAACCCGCCTCTCTCTCTCTCTCTCTCTGTCGCTCGCTCGCTTCTCCTGTGGTGGCATGAGGGCATTGTGGCCGCGAGCTGATGGGGATGGGCTTCCCGGCCGCCCCGCTGTCGAGGAAGGGACCTGCTTCTGGTGATGTTTTTTTCTGATGCAGTGATGCTTCTACTCTATCTTCTCCGCTTGGCTACTTACCACTTCTAGTACTGTCTTCTCCAGCCTTCCTATCCCTCCTCAAAACTTGTTCCAAGTTTGTGTTTTTCAATGTTTTCTAGATGGTTAATTGTGCATGATGTTAGCGATCTTGTTCGCATTTTGGTTATTGACTAGTAAAGCAAGGAAGAAAGGGCATAATGTGATCTAACGCCTGCTTAAATTACTGCATTTTCTGTTATCTATGGTAGGTGCTTCAAAGTTGTATTTTGAAAGGGTTTCTGGTGACCATCCGGGCATATCTTGTGTCAGCAGTAACATCTAGGAGCATAACTATCTAGTTCTTTCAGGGATGATGGTTCACGAAAGCTTTGATGCTCAAAGCAAAAGTTTGGATGGAGATAAGTTTGGGAGCCTTTTTTTTAATAGTACTAAGTAGATGGAGATGATGCCAACCATGTGTATAGTTCCCACCGTAGTGTAGCTCTGTACTGCTTGGCTGAAGCGACATGCCAAACACGATGTAAAATGGAAGTACTCTTGTTTCATAATAATATTTGGGACAATGGTGTAAGATTAAATAACATACATCCGGGTGCTTGTAAAGGTTAGTTTAGGGAATAGTTTTGGGAGCTAGAGCTCAAGAGTATATTAGTCATTCCACACTCATTATTAACGATGCTAGAGCTCGAATGGATGGCTAGGCCATATTGCAATCAAAACTTGAGTTTTGGGATCCAGTGTAAATTGCTAAAAGTTGAAAAGATGCCCCTTTACTTTTTTTTATTTATTAATAAACTTTATTTGTTTTCTCCGCAAATTTATTTTTCTAAATTTAATCTTCTCAAAATTCTTTTTTATATTACTATTTGTACTTGTTCATGGTGATCATGGGGCTGCCAATCTTATTGCGCAAGTATTCATGCTGTTCTACATACTATTATATAGTGTGTAGGTTTTTTTTAAATTGGCATTAAAACTATATCGCTATTAAAATCTATATATCTATATTGTTAGAATCACTATTTTCTATAGGAAATGTTGTAAGAATCTCTTACAAGATGGTTTTTGAAGATCTTTATCAGATAGCACTGCATCTAATTAATCCAAAAATCTTGTTTTTTTTATCCTCCTTACCAACATTGTCTCATTCAAGTTCAAGAACTCTCATTAGTTCAAACACCAACCCATTTGAATCTAAGAATCCTCCAAACTACCACCGAACTTAAGTCTTGTCGGCTGCTCTCTGCTCCCCAACTCCCTAAAAAATGTGGAAAAAAAAACAAAGAGGATGCTCGCCTCTTTTTGATGTATGAGCATTAGATTGATGTCTTATAGATGAGTTTGCCAAGAGATATATAATGGAAACGTACATAGTAATCTACTATCATGGAAGGCTATTTATGGCACTCATATAAATATTATAGTCTAGCACAAGTAAACTGCAATCCGTTAGGAATGTTACCAATCCTATATGGCCAAGCCTGAGGTGCCACAAATAATTTTGATTTATCTCATCTCTAGATCTTTTGGATTCTATGGTACTCACTGTATGCTCATATACGTCCACAGATACAGCCATATGTAAGTGATAGAGATTGTCAATCATGAAACCATGTGCAACCAATTTATTTCGCAAATAAACGGAACGGTAGTCTTTATTGAAATTGAATTCAAAATATTCTTGTGCAAGATAAGATACAAAAAATAAATGTCTGCTAGCACTAGGTACAAAATAACAATCTCTAAGTATCAAACTAAATTTTGACGGTAATCGCAAAGGATAGGTCCCCACAGCAACGGCAGCAACTCTTGCTCCATTGCTAATCGGTAGGGTTACTGCACCTTCCATAAGCCTTCTACTTTCCTTTAGACCCTGTATGGTAGTGCACAAGTGAACACTAGAACCGGAGTCTATAATCCAACTGGAAATAGAAGAAACTATTAGATTAGTTTCAATAATATGCATATTAGACATACCTTCAGAAGGCGTGTCTCCCTTCTTGCTCTTTATATTCTCCATGTAGATAGGACAGTTCATTTTCCAATGGTCGTCTTCATTGCAATGCAAACACTTTTCCTTGGGTTCGGTCTTCTTCTTAGGAATTTCCTTCTTGGAAAAAGAACAACTCATTGCTACAATGAATGAGCAAACAAATGAAACAGATTTAAATAGACAACCGCATATTTATCGGGTAATGTTGGTTCTTTATGGCCATTCTGTTGGAATGACAGCATCAGCCATTCTTAGAAATTCTTCAATCTCAATAAGAGGGAAACCATGCATCAAAAAGATACAACAATGCTAATATTGGACCTAATAACCACAAGGAACTAACTTGTAGTATTAATTTCTTTAGGTGATGAACAAGATTCAGGAGCATTGTTTTGAAGAACAAAACAGCTCAATAAATAAACATTAAAAAACAATTCAGCGATACAAATAGAAGCACAGAGGCTTGAAGAAATTTTGACTCACGATGGACTGCCTTGGGCTTCTCTGTCCTTGTTACTAGATTTTGACCCTCCTTTGTTCTGTTTACCCTTTTGCACAAGCTTAGCTAGTGATACTTTAAGATTTGCCTGGACAAAGGAAACACAAAGTGACCGCTGAAATCAATCAAAAAGGGGGTATAACGTATTATCATTCAATAGATCAATACCGAACCTTTGAGCCACTCTCCGTTATTTCCTCCTTATCAAATGACTTGATACGTGAAACAGCAACCTCATGCATTGTGTAGTTAACAAAGGCAAAATCTTTTCTCATAGCTGATGGGATATTACGTGCAAGGACGATACGCTCAATCTCCCCAAATTTTTTGAAGGATTCCCTCACTTTGTCTTCATTCCAAGATAATGGTATACCTTCAACATAAACCGATTTTATCTGAACAAAGGCAAGATATGTGGATCACCATATCAATACAGTAAAGATTTGACATGAAATTGTCAGTGACTAATCAAAGACATCAGAAACATAAAAACAAAATTCTTCTGTGAGACTAATGGGTCATATCATGCACATAAGATCCCAAAGTGAAAATGGTTATCTGCTCCAAATTGCTACGAGTGAAAAGTAGAAGCTGGAAAGAGAAAAACCGTTATTGATGAGAACTTATTCTGTGCATGCCTAAGGTAGACCACATCACTTTATACTATCAGACAATTGAACAAACTAATAAACAGTTCACTATCTAAACACTATTCAACATCCTAAGAATAATGCAAAGATGCAAGGAAAATTGTTACAATTAGCCCATAATAATTGGACACAGAATTGGAAAGTTAACAAAAACCCAAAATGACTTCCACATTACAGTGTTTAAAACTGTTAAGCATAATTTACAGCAGAACTTTTAACATGCCTGTGCCTTAGAGTGTGCATGTGTGATTGTGTGGCCATGGTTCTAAAACCCAAGTCATAAGCCATAATTTACGGAGTTTAAAATTGTTAAGCATAATTTACAGCAAAACTTTTAACATGCCTGTGCCTTAGAATGTGCATGTGTGATTGTGTGGCCATGGTTCTAAAACCCAAGTCATAAGCCATAAGTAAAAAAGTACAGTGTATTATAACACATAAAACTCCATTCAGAGAAGAAAACAATAGTCTTCTTTGCTATATAAAGTATAAACCTTGTAAAAGATGCACAAAAAACAAAAAATATAACAATTTTAATTACTTGCAATTTCTAAAACTATGTACCAAATTACACGAAAAAAGCCATTTGGTAAGCTCTAGGTGCAAAAACCATATAACAAATTTTGATGTTATGGAGTAGAGCACAATGAGTTATATGCACTTTAATCTGATGAGCAAATTAAAACTTCAAACACATCATACTTTATGGCCTAAAATCATCAAAGCCATCACAGGCAACGGGAAAATAGGGAGGGGTGTGAATGAAAGATAGAGAGAGAGAGGCAGAGGTGGAGAAAGGTGGGGAGACCTCCTCTTTATCTGGATCATTCAATGGCTCAGCCCAAGCAACCTTAATATTCTGAGCCTTTCCAAGAGCATCCTTCTTCTGAAGTTTTTTGTACGCAATTTGTGCATCTCTGTTAGTTTCAATTTCAAGAAATGCAAATCCATGATTGGAATCTGCATTATTAGGATCAGCCATGACTGTGACAGTGTCGATCTTCTCAACTCTAATTTTCTGTTAACAGGTTGATGACCTGCTTATCAAATAACATGAAAGAAAATAACTCAGCCAGAGAACAGACCTTTGAGGATATGTCATTAATAACAGCATATTCTAGCTTGTATTTGTATTATTGACAACTACAAAGAAATTGCTAAGTAAAAATGAGGAATATACTCACACCTTCTTTTTTCCACTTTTTGTCAATGTTCCCAAAAAATATTGTATCATTCCCTTCAAGAGCTGCAGCTCCACAAAGCTTCCCACAAATCTTTAATTGCATATCAAAATATCAGAATCAGAATGTCACCAAGATTCATGTCAATATGAAGAGTCCAGATTACTAAATCAAACACATCAAAATGATTCACCCAAGCAAAGTGCATAGGGACCATAAAATACCAAATTTGATGATATAAAGCATCATTAATTTAAAACAATTAAACCACCTAACAGTATTAAAATAATTAAGCAATAATGATGATGGTATTGCATGAAGCACAAATACTATATGATGTTAAGTAATGAAAAGGGTAGAAGATATTAATCACCTTTATAAGTATAAGCAATTACCAACAAAGTTATTAGGTTAATGAGAAAAGGCACTTCAGAAATGAGTCATGTGAACATAACTGTATGTGGGATCATACAGTTGAACAAAGCAAATGTCAATCATTACACAACTCTATAGGTTGCATTAGACTATCCAAACAAGTGATTATAATTATAACTTTGCAACCAATATATTAATTAGATGCTAGCAACCAAAATCTTTTACCAAGGATGACACAACTCAGTGATTGACGTACTAGAACTCAATACCTATACCGGTAGGTTACTAATAATGGTACAAATTAGTATAGTAATATACTAAAGCATAGTATGACTATTGGTATTGGCACAGCAAAAGTGTTCATGAGCCATACAGCCCGCCCGGTCCACTCAAGCCTAGAACATTTCGAATGGGCCTGAGCTTGAATTTTTAACCCGATGAACCAGGTCATGCCTAAAATATGAGCCTGCCTATTAAATAGGTTGGGCTCGAGTTTAGATTAGCCTGTCTAGATGCAGATCTTATAAAAATATAATACATATCCCAAATGGGATGCCCTAGCCCACCATTAGGTCATAGATTTCGGTGCTCGACATCAATTGAGGGCATCTCCTCACCAAGACAACGCCTCTGGCCATCAAGCATCGTCCAACGGCCTCTCGATTTCATCAACGACCCCAGCTATTGTACTTGAGGTTGTAGCAATCCTCGATGCTAGGATCTATCCACTTCAACGGCTTATTACTTTCTTACGGGATCAATGAAGGATAGATAGCTTCAACCCTACAAATCTTCCCCTTCCACGAATTAGGCCTCCGACCCTACAAATCCTCCCTGACTGGCTTAGAGAGGGAAATGAAAGACGCATTTGAGGGATAATGCTTGTTTAATTTCTAATGTGATAACAACGGTAATCGTCCATCTGCTATCTGATTATTTTGACATGATGTCTCCCCTAACATTCATAACTAATCGTCCAAAAATCAACAAACACGATGGAGCCCATTAAATTTTTTTAATTCATGAAAGGAAACAAAGAGGAGCCGAAGAAAAAAGAACCCAGAAATCCATGAAAAGATGAAGGACAAAATTCCCTCGCATCGGCAACGACCTCCGGCGTGCACCATCGTTTAGTACGGTTGCATGGATTAGCTACGCCCTCGGGCAATTTTCCTCGCTGCAAACAAAGTACGATCGATCAGCTGTCCTACCTCTGCAGTAGAGAATATTAATACTTGTGCCTTCAACACAGACTGGAAGCAGTAGGCATTGGAAATGCAGAACCATTCTTTACAACATGTTCTCGCAAATTACCTTGATTACAAACATTATTACGATCGAAATGATGAATCCTTACATGTGCTGTGCCCTCAAGGCCCATTGGCAGGGCGGTACATGTACCCATTTACCCCACTCACCAAATTAGAATATTCTGGGAGCTGGTATGAGTACCCATTGGCATCTCCAGTCCCCAAATTCAGCATCGATAGATCAGTGCAGCCATAAAGCCACTGGTTCTGCATCACTCCATCCATCTGGCCATTCGCATAGGCCGATAGGTCGGCCTGTGAAAAATGCCCCTCCCTCAGCCCATGAACCGAGCTATTAGAAGAGCCATAGACTCTCTGGAATCCCTCATCACCAAACTGCTCAGCTTGGTCAAACCCGCAGGAGCCATTTAACGGGCCAAAGTCGGCTGTAGAAGCATCGCCAGGGAAGGAATATTGGCGGCTGAAAGAGTGGTGATGATGGTGGTGGAGACCATTTGCTGCCTTTCCATTGCTTTGTTCCTCATCAAGCAAGTCATTGATGATATCAAGATGGGGGAATTCATCTGCAACCACCCCTTGTGCCTGATATGAATTAGCACTCGAAGGAATCTCTGCTGAAGGATGTTTCGCTTGCATTTCTCCATAAATGTCAAGCCTCTCAATGTCGCTTACATCATTTGAGCTGGACCGCCCACCACAGCTGCTAGGTTCTGGACATGCGCAGTCATCTTTCCGTGGGGGTTGGCCATAGAGTGTCTCCGGCTTAACCGACCCAAAAATGAATCCTCGTCTACCTGAACTTTGCTCCTTCCTAGCAGAGTTCTGTGGTGGAAGCACAGATGCAGATGATAACAAAGCTGAAGGCGCCTGAGAGTACCCAACACCTTGGCCAGAGGAAGTTGAGTGATGAGCAAAACCAGCTGGGCTTGCACCCATGGTGGTTTTACCCATTATGGCATTTCGGTATGATTGAGGGATGTAACTTGGGGCAGATGGAGATGGATCAGCACCTAACCGACCTGCTGCACTTACAGAGCGTGAAAGTAGGGGCAGTGTTTGAATTGTAGAAACGATGGGGGCAGCTGGTCTTGGTGCTGGATTGAGAGGGGCACTGCAAGGCCTTGACATTGTAGTTGCTTGGTTGGGACTATTGGTGCTCTTTGCTTGAATAGTGTGTCTTGAAGCTTCAGATTTGGAGGAAATTTTTGGCGATCTTGATGCTGAAGGAACTGGTTTATCATTTTGGGGTGTGCTACTTGATGGTGGTTCTTTACTACAAACTGGCTCGGCCATGGCCAAGGTGGAAGCAGTGGTGGCAGATGCCATGGCTGTTGTTTCATAGGATTGCTTTGGCTGCTGTAGAATGTAAGGTGGCTTTTTCCCAGGACTGGATGAAGAAGAGGATGATCCTGCTGTCCTTGTCTTAGAAGGCCTCTCCACATCAACTTGATCTTTGACATTTAATTTCTTTTGTAGGGTCACAACTTCCTCCTGGGATAAGTTCATGAAAGATCACAATGTTAAGTCGAAAGCTCCATTAATGTGCCAGATAAAAGGACAAAGTTGAATGTTGCAAAAGTATCCAACATTAAGATTATCTCCCTTAATTAAGGAAGTATGCAAAGGCTTATAAAATCTGAAATTTCTAACAAGAAAAGGCAAACATGAGATCAGCTTTCAAGTACAAGAAGCACGTGGTAGAGACAGGGAGGCAGTATATACAAGGATTTAAGCATGGCATGCCAGTAATGTGCGAGGCCTGGCACTGGCACAATATACAATGCTGCAAATGCTTGGCATGCTTCAACACTGTAATATACAAAGCAAGGTTCGCCATCTCGGTATAGAAAACTGTACCGATACCACAGTGATACAATATCAGTACGTCCGGTATGGGGATCAGTTCGGCATACCAAGGCTCGGTACAGCCATGCACCAAGGCTCGGCTTGGTACAGGTATGGTACAGGATGGTATGCACTGGTACAACGAACCATGATGCAAAGAATTGGGACATGCTATAATGGTGCCAAATGCCATTTAGGTATTGACATGATATATATCATGCTATGCCATTCCACTCAGCACTTAATGTAATAATATGTAATGCATGAAATCTACATGAACCAATAACCTATTTCAGATAGAACAGCTTCTAGAAGACACAGTAACTCAAAAAAGGCATTGAGGGGCAGTTTTCAATTATAACAAACCACGGACCATAATCTTTAAAAACAAAAAAGGATCAGGAATAACCATCTAACAATGTAAGGCGAAATGGATAAATATCCATTACATACAAAAACATTTAGAAAGCAAGTTATTGAATATTGAAGAAAAATTAATGAAATTTTTGCAGTGATTACTCACTCCTCAAATTAATATTTTTATATTTGTCTTGCAAAGCGTCCATCAGAAAGAAGACAGACATCATGCAAAATCTTTGGGAAAAGATAATGAAACACTGGAGCCATTGGTAAAATTTGAAGCAACATGGTTACCAGTATTTAGAATAATTCTTGCTAAAAAACCATGGAGAATATGAGTGGCTACAGAAACTACAAATTTGAATTCTACAAAAGTATTTGAACAGTCCTGCAAACATCATCATAAACAGGGAATAATCCATGTACATATTTGATATACCAGTGACTTTCATAGTTCATATTTGATATACCTGTTACTCTCAGAGTTGAGGCCTATGAAGCCCTCAATTTGCAAAATGATGATAAGGGATAAGTTCAACTATCAGAAAATGCAACAAGCAGATAACAAGATACTAGATTACAGATGTAATCCCTATATAACTACAACATGAACATATATACACAAGCTTGATTGAATTCAGAGTTCACTTTGCACGAAGACCAGAAACACATGAAATTTAGATACTACGATGAAGCAGCAATTAATATTTTCTTTTATAAACGAGTTTAAATTTATCATAAAAATATTTCTTTTATAAACGAGTTTATAGTTATCATATGTCCCCTATAAATTTAAGCAAAAAAACTTGAATAAAAGAATCAACTCCACCTTCTCAACCAAATTTTGTTCAAGCCAATGTATCTGATCCTTCAGAATGGGTACCGCAGCCTCTGATTCAGGTTGGGGAGACATACTGCTAGAGACATCACATGAATGACCAGCATCAACAGCAGTATTAGATGGGGGATTATTTCCACCATGAGCGAAAACTGTTTGCTCATGTATTTCTTTATTCCTCTGATTTTTGGCTCTGCGAATTTGTTTTTCAAAATTAAATTCTCCAAGTGTCACAGACGGATCAACAGAACAAACCCAAAAATTTAAGTTACCTGCTAGGTGAGGCTTGGCTTTTGTTCGGTAAAGCGTTTCCCCTGTGTGGTCCATTCATGACAACTGAGGGGACTGAGTCAGTTGAACATGTTGACGAGCTGTCATCCATCACAGATGGGTTTCTCTTTTCTGTTTGCTCCTTTTGTAACTCACTACTACTAGCTACTCTGGGAGGTTGAATCTCTGAAGTATCTGTATCCCAGTTGGCAGTGCTGTTATCTCTGTCATCTAAATCAGGCTGAAGGACATCAGCAACAAAATCTCCATTGTCTGAGACATCGGATGCATCTTCCAGTGTGTCAATCCTTTCAATCACCAAATCCATCTGCTTAGAAGGGAAGTCATCCAGGCCTCTTTCATCAGATGGGCTTTGCCGCTGGACTTTTTCCCACATCATTGCATCAGACTTCTCATCCCTTCCTCTATCTTTACCTTTGCGATTATTCCGCTTCTGTTTACCCTGGACAATATATATAGTAAAAAGAAGACAGGATTGCATTACAAATTCCAGTTTCTCCATTTCTATAATAATAAAATGTGTAAAAGTTAGTTTAGAATGGATGCTTCAAAGACAGAAGCGGTAAAAAGCCACAACTCCTGCAACTCATTCAGTGCAAAAAGGTTTCACCGGCACATTAAAGATTACTTAAAAGGACAAGACAATATGGGAACTGGAAAAGAATGGGATCATATAAGAATTAGAGATTGTGCAGCACAATATCAAATTATAGCAACGACAATTGCACATTCTGTTACTCAAAGGTACCCAGGAACAAGCTGTCAGGGTTTGTAAAGAAAGCAATGCCAACAAAATGAGAGAAAACCTAAAAGATGCAGTCATTACAGGAATAAATCACATAACAATCTGCCAGGCAGCTTAATAGCTGAGACATGAATTTCAATTAACCATTCAAAGTAACACCAAGAGATAATCTGGCTCCCAAGAACCTCTTAAACCTAGAAACGGCCTCATGTTATCAAAAAAAGAAGCCCAAAAGTGCAAACTTATCAGCAGCTAATTAAGATCAAACAATCAACTACCATAATCACATAATACAAATTTACAGATGGTTGGTTGTCAAGCTTAACTATGCAAATATATACATAGAATATCATATAAATGCCAAATTATTGTTGAGAAACAGCAAAACATAAAAGTAGAAAGCAATAATTGTGATAGCATAAGGATGACTCCAATGCTAAGGCAAGGGAAAATATTTACTTGAAAATGCAATATCTGACTTTGTCTAACATAAATGATGAATTAACTCCAAGAATACAAATGCACATAAACAGCAATATGCTATATAGTTATCACCCAGATCAATGACAAATACAGATACGAACTTGATAAAAAGTAGAAATAAGCATATATCATTCGAGCAAAAAAAACTAAACTACTTGGTTGTGATTGATAGACTATCATCTTTATGTAAAAAGCAGCTGAATGCTGAATGAACCACAAATAGGCAGCTTTATCAGTGAAAAATTAATCATGAATATGCAGCTTTACCAGTAAATTAGAAATTAATGACAAATAAGCAGATTTATCAGTGAATAAGAAATTGTGCATTTAATCAGAAATATTCAAAAAATTGTACATATCAACATAGGTCATCTAGAGAAGGAAAAGTAAGCTACTTGTTAGAGATATATTGACATATGAAATAAAACAGCTGAACGGATCACAATGAATTGGAGACTACAAGTTCAAATTGCAACAAGTTGACATATCTTCCAAGATGAAAGGGAAAAGGCACAGCATGATTAATCACAGTAATCAAGATACACCATCTTGGTACCGGGCTCCGCACTGGTGCCACCCTATCACTGTGTTGGTAATGCCCAGTACAAGGGCCGGTACGGCATACCCAATGTCGGTACGTCCATACCGTGTACCTGTACCAAACTGGTATTGTACGCCCCATATTGCCCAGTTCAGTATGGTATGGTGTACCATGATGATATACTAACAAGAAGGGTGAAAAAGGACCCAGACAAAAGCAATGGCTAGAAGATAGATGTAACTATTTTTGTCGAACGAGATTTATAAGATAAAAGGAAGGAGAAATATATCGAAACCTTTTCAAAGAAGTGATAATGGAGATGACAACAAACTTTGTAGCAATCACTGCACACCAATGGGATCTACAATAATTTTTACAAGGCAGACATATTTATGGGTCAGAAAAATGTTAGGCAGTACAAACAAAACCTGCATGTTACATGAAGACAAAATGATGAAATTTTGAGGTTGGCTTGTAGTCAGACCTAGAATTATCAGCTTAGCCATGAGTGTATTACAAGTTTGAGCATTCTTAATACCCAAAGATACCGATATAAACTATTAATTGAGACGGTGTGGTACTGTAGAGCATGATTAAAGCCCCAGTAGTGAATGTGCTTTTAGAGTGTAGAGCTTCTAGAAAACTTTTAAACCAGGATACCTGTTTAAAATGTTAGCCCTTTGATAATTACAGATAGAACACAAAAGATCTCACGTGCTCAAGAGTTTAGCCCTTTGATAGACAACATGGAACTGTTAGAACGAGGCAAATTAATGAGTGCTCCAAAAGTCCAAGGATACAGCAGTTAATAATTATATATTCATCAGTAGCTAAACAAAATAATACTTAATGTGTTAAAATAAGTCCAAGGAGGAGCAATGTAAAGTCATATCTTCATAGTGATTGTTATCGGACTTCATGATTTAGTTTGATTGCAAAGGCCATACCTAATTTTCAAATGTCTAAGCATGTAGATGCTATATTTTCTAGCCATACCCTCTGTCCAGAAACAGGGTACTGCTAATAGCGCATCCTCTAATTATACTATGATAGAAATGATGTCAATGTTGATTCTAAATCTTGATGTCAGTACTCTCATCAGCCTATCTGTCGTGGCACTAACTGAAAGGCAAGGCTGGTTCTGCTTTGACAAACCAATAGATTCAAAGTTCTCCTTTCATTCCCATTTGTTACTCCAGACTTAGTGCATAGGTACCTAAGGAACTTGATGGGAAGTATCCACACACCAAGAGGTGACCATGGAGTTGCAGCAAAACAAAAGCTTGTCCAGGATGCTCTAAGCATCCAAATAATGATCATTTATGCCAATGACACAGGCTTCTAGATTCATAATTCCAAATGCTGCTATCAGCTGACTGGATAAGAGAGATTAATTCATAAGTTACATAAAATGTGGTTTTGTTTGGGGGGGGGGACCTGTTTTTTCTTTGCACGCTTGTCCTTCTCAGCAGCACCACGCTTTGCCCTAAGCTCATTTTCAGCTTGGCCAGCTGCTTCCTCCTCACGAATGAGCTCCTCCTGTCTCTTCAAAGAAACAGCCTCCTGGTAGGCAACTTCAATTCTACTGCTGCCAGAAAACATATAAGAAACAAAAAGACTTTAAAATGGAGAGCAAAAAACTTGAGCAGGTTTCATTTATTTTGGTCCTTAATGAATAAACTGCCAAAGTAATAGAACAACTATAGAAATTTTCTCGTTCTATCAGTGATTTAAGATCTTGTTAATAATGAATATGAAACAATGTATTGAGTATTAAATTTGGATTTTGAAATTTGACGGGCAACCTTGTTGGATATCAAGAAAGATTGCCCAATATTTGGAAGAATAATTTTGGACACGAATAATTTGAACTCAAAGCCCTTAAGAGTGTTACTTTGTTAAAAGTAAAACTAGTCCTCACTAATTTGGAGCTATAATTCTGATTCAACATGGTAAGAATACATAATCATAAAAAGATCTTTAAAAAGACAGCATATCATAGGGTCTGAATTATCAGAACTTGTTCCAGAAGAATAGTCAGAATAGTACTAAATAAGGGATTTGACAAGATGGCCTTTTTCCTTACCTTGAATGCCAAGACAATCCTTTTTAATTAATACAACTAAGTCCTATAATTTTGCTTAGTGGATAGATAAACCCCAAATAATCAGCCTAAGTTACAACTCTCAGTTGTAAAACAATAAATACCCGATAAACCCATTCGGTTTTTAATGAACAAGCTACTACTGCTCATGGGGTTCTACCCATACCGAATTCATTCTATGCGAAAGTGTCTCGCGCTAGGAGCAGTCTCAAGCACCTAAGCTTTGTTGTGAGAACTATTCGCCATCGGCCAGTAATACCCAATTCGCGGAAAGAGAGGGCACCTTACTAAATAGGGGCACTTAGCTTTCCCACTGAGGTGGGTGGAGAATGCCAGATCTTCAACTTATTCAACCGAAAAGCAATAGCTAAGGGCAGTGAGAAGAAAGATAGGGCATTAGCAACTTCAACTCGAGAAGCAACATCGCCATCCAAATTCGAATCCGCTGAAGACGAACCTTTTGCCTCTTGAGTTCATGGTTCATTCCACTCAACAAGCTCGCGTCCGATCCCATCCAAGATTGCTTCCTTCCCTCTTTTCCACCCGCCCCACCAATGCTCCTCTATGACACTAGGCAGCAAAACAACATGAAGCTTCACTGGCTGGCAGACTGCAAAAACAGACATTCTCTCTTATTGCCTCCCTCCTCCCAAATAGCTCTATCAGTTTCATTTGGTTTCCTGGTCTTTTTCCACTTCGTCGTTGGTAGTAGTCCTTTGGAGCGTCTTCTTCTCTTTGGGATTTTACTAGTTCTGAACCCCTTTTTTTCTGAATTTGGTATTTTAACTGATCTACAAACTACATACCAGCAATAGTGCAAGGATCAGCACAGTTCATCTTTCTAGGATTAAGGTCGTAACTCAACCTCTTTATTACATCATAACTAGTGATCTATGGCTTACTTAGTAATTGAATATTCCTATGATGCATAACTAGTAGTTTTATGGAGCCCATGAAGAGGCTGCAAATAGCTATTGGCTCCAATGATTCTGTTATAGATGCAATAAAAAAAACTTGATTCCAACATAAGTCCCACCTAGATGTGAAATGAAGCAATGGTACTGGAGCCATTATTTGAAAAGAACCATTGGTAAGACAGGAAGAATTTCAAATGAGCTGAATGCCTTAGAAGATCAAAGAGAAACACTACATATATATTAATTGTCTCCTGAATGAAAAAGAACAAAGCAACACTGGATAAACTATTATTGTTCCTACTACTAATGATACTCTACGATAGTAACAAGTTATTCCATTTACATGCCATTCTCAAGCCCAAAAAAGCATTTGAAAAACTATCCTGATTTTTTGATGGTCTCTTCTTGGGCCATTTTGATCCTGTTTTATATCTTTTAATAAATAATACTTATGTGTACATTGTTTTCTTAAAAAAGAAAAGCAGTCCTCATTCCTCTGTGTGATGTGTAGAAGTGAAACACAAACACTATAATTCCCTTGAACAAAAGCACTGCACTTTTCAAAATAACTGGTGCAATTCAACTGGCTCGTTGCCAAACTACATACCAGCATCCTGAACAGGTTTTAACTAATATATCTAACAGACTTGGGCTTAGCAGTAAGCATTCAGTAAAACAGGCATCTGTTATGCTGGTTAGATAACACTAGTAAAACATATGCCAATTGTGCTTATTAATGAAACTAATTCTTTTTTCTACTACGGTTTTACTGGTTATTGTAATATCCCAGAGAAGCTCAGAGTCTTGGTTGGAATCTGAAGAGACAGAAAAACTACATAACAGCAAAATAATAAAGTAAGACCAAAAGTATAAAAAACAGAAATAGTTCACATGTCAAAATGTTGGAATACAAGGAGAGTAAAGGTAAACGAAATGACATCAATTTGTTTGTCAAGAACAGTTCATTACTCTTCGTTCATCTATACCAAAGTTTGTCAAGAACAATTTATTTCTGCTCGCAACTGCTGGCCTCTTCTTCTTTCAAGTTTTTTAACAGCAGAACCCTGAGAAGCAAAGGCTGATTCAATCAACATCTATCTCTGAAGAATTCTGGTGAAGGTTCAAGAGGGAAGTGAAGGGAGGTAGTTGGGCGGGTAACAAAGACGGAAGGAGGCAGTACTGTATGGGGTCAAGAGGGAAGTGAGGTAAAATATGAGAAGTTGCAAGTTGTTTCTTAAAAGTTTTAAGGGTATATTAGGTATTTACAGTTTTAAGACCAATGGAGTCATAGCTTAAGGGGCAACTAGGACTTATCTGTCTACTAAATCAAATTATAGGATTTAGTTGGATTAATTATGAAAAGAGGGACTATCATGGTATTCAAGGCAAAATAAATGATTATCTTGTCAAATCCCTACTCATAACAGGCATTGCACAAATAAAAGATTTATTAGAATTTGATAGAATATAGACCAATAGCAGCGTGTTACCTGAAGATATGTGCTAGAACAAAAATTTCCACCATCCTGCGTCCCAGCTCACTAAGCCGCCATTCATCTCGCTCAATGGAATCTTTATTAAATTCTTCTCCAGAACTTCCATCCTACATATTTAAGTGGAAATACCATCAACAAAGAAGGAAGTCAGAAAGACAATTTAAACAGATGAAATGTACTGAACAGAGACTGAGAGGCTTCTAGAACTTCTGACTGCTCATAACTTTAGAAGCTAATGGGATGCCACATTCTATACATGATATGTGTGTAGCAAACACCAGGAAGTGCTGATACAAAAGAAAAGTAAATTTTATGAACTTGCAACATTAGCACAAATATAGATACATGCATATGTGCATGCAAACAGCCAGGTGAATCTACTATGGTTTGTCCTAAAAAATAAAAAATTTAAGAAGTACATAATGGAAGAGATGAAGAAAGTGAAGCTCTCAGACTAGTCTACTAAAAACCACATTAAGTATAAAGTTCTCTGCATGGAAACCCATTCAAAACATCCAAGTGATAAAATTTTAAGGAGGGGAGGTGATCCATCTTTTTCTGTGTCTTCTTCTGGATCAGCTTGCCCTGGTCTTCGAGTTGAAATCCTTACTTTGAATCAAAACTTAATTATGATGAATATAAGGTGGATTTAATGTCAAGTCATTACTCAATGGTTCTCAATGTCTTTGCAACAAAGATCTAGAGCTAATTAATCTATACTATATTAGCAAACCTATGTGTGAATGCACATCAAAGGAAAGGTTTAAAAAAATACAGAATTGCATAGGGAATGAAAATAACTTAAAATTTAAAAAATAAATGAAATGAAAATAAAATAATAAATATAACAAAAAAAATCGAAAAATAATATATATATATATATATATATACACACACACACACACACAAAAATTTTGTAAAAATGAGAAGACACTTGATAAATGAATATGATCATGCAAAGCAATGATGTATTTGGGATTATTCATTTACTTCTTTAGGCATATTAATTGTTAAGCTGAACTGTTTTTATGACTTGCATTTTCTGTATCACTTTAGTGCATGGAAGAAAGTCAAGAAGAACATATATAGGCAAAAGAGTGTATATTATGTGATCCTAATGGATGGTTGATCCAAACTTAAGCAGAACAAGGTAGAGATGCCTTTCTTTGTGGTAAAAATGAGAAACTGTTTGGCTAATAGGGTGGCATCTATATTCATGCTAAAATAAGATATTAACACAATTGATCAAAAGCATAGAGAAGCATCTATATCTGCGGTAATCTAAAAATTACTTGAAAAACTAATAATCATCCAGACTAACCCAAATCCCAATAAGAAAAGTTGGCATGTAATCACCTAAATGAATTTCAAAGTTGTCTTGGATTAGCGTAGATTAGGTAAGTTCAAGATTGTATCTCCTATTGTTCAGTTTTGCTTTCAACCTAACGCTGTTTGATTTGATCATCAGGTTTTAACAGAATAGGTTAACAAAAATCTTAGATGAATGTTTTATAAAAAACACTTGTTTGATTGCCATTCATAAAAAATCTTAGGGAAAAAAATGCCGGCCATAAAACCTGAAAAAATAGCTTTTATTAAAAGCAGGTCTCCACTTGTTTTTCTCGTAGAACCTGCTTTACAGAAAATCAGTTTCTTGTAGGGAGACAGAAGGATCTGATCCCAACTATAGGAAAATAAACTGCCTCAAACCACAGCACCTGGGGCGTTCCCTTGGGCTGCTAAAGGCATGGATCACTGGTTCTTTGATGATGGAGGAGAACAAGAGCCAAGCGGAAATAGGCTCTTCTTCTTTGATGGTTGCATGCCCTAGGGTTCTTAGAGATGGCGGCTTACGTGCATGAGAGGAAGAGAAGAGAGGAATAGGGTTTTCAGGGAGAAAGGAGTTTCATCTAATTTCATTCCACTTATACACAAAATACATGAGTGTATATATATATGGTCAATCATGACTCAAACCCAAAAACTCCCCTAGGCTAAACCACACGAGAAAGCACTAAACCCAAGCCCATGTACGCCCATGACTTGCTTGCTCTCTCTCCCTTTGAGCCTAAACCTAGCCCAATAATGGTTAGCCCCCTCAAGACCCAAAATACCTGAGTTTCAAGCCAGTACAAGACCAGATCCCGTCTCTACCTAACTCTGGCGCAGGCCTGGGGTCGACCCTTTAACAGCATGAGTTGACCCCTGCCATTCATGAGTCGACTCTTACAAATTTTCCAGAGAAGGTTCTCTGCTTGATTCCCAGCACAACATGAGTCGACCCCAGCTCTGTGGGGGGTCGACTCCAGATCTACATGAGTCGACCCCTCCACTGTTCCCAGTGTTGTTCCTTACATTTCTTTCTTTGGATGTGTCACACTTGTGCCTACAATCTCCACCTTGGTGCTCCAAAGCCCCTGCAAGCTCCACCTGGTCCATCAACCCCATTAGCCCCACACATGAGAGGAAGCTATCACGCGGAAGAGTCTTCATAAGTGCATCCGACTGATTCTTCTTCGTATGAACTTTAACCAGCATCACCTCACCTTCTTCCACCAGCTCTCTGATCTTGTGGTACCTCATATCTATATGATTTGTACGAGCATGATAGACTGGATTTTGAACCAACTGCAAAGCACTCTGACTGTCACTGTGTAGCACCACTGTACTTTGATTCACGCCCATCTCCTGAATGAGTCTCTTCAAGCAAAGAGCCTCCTTGGCAACCTCTGTAATCCCTATATATTCAGCCTCTGTGGTGGACAAGGCCGTGATAGATTGAAGGGTTGATCTCCAAGAAACTGGTCCACTATACATGCTAAAAACATAACCTATAGTAGACCTTTTTGTATCTAGATCACCAACAAAGTTAGCATCAACAAACTCTTCCAATGGACCTGAAAACTCACTTGAGACATTTGAGTTCCTCCTAAGTCCATATTGTTGCCCAAAAATCAGACCAAGCCTCCGAGTTCCTTGAAGATACCGAAAGATCCACTTCAGTGCCTTCCAATGCTCCTTTCCAGGGTTTGCCATGTACCTGCTCACCTGACTCACTGCATGTGCTATGTCTGGCCTACAACACACCATAGCATACATCACGCTGCCCACGACACTGGCATACGGAACTCTCTCCATGTACCCTTTCTCTTCATCTATCTGAGGGCACTGCAGCTTGAAAAGAGTCATTTGGCTTGCAAGAGGTGTTCCAACCGGTTTAGCTTCATTCATCCCAAACCTCTCCAACACCTTCTGAATGTATCCTCTCAATGACAAGTGGAGAATACTCTTGCATCTATCTTTGCAAATTTCCATCCTAAGTATCTTTCTGGATGGACCCAAGTCCTTCATCTCAAATTCTGCAGACAATGCAATTTTCAGCCCATTCACTACATCGGCACTCCTGCTGGCAATGAGCATATCATCCATATATAATAGTAGATACAATACATCATCCTCATCCACATCCTTCACATAGACACAACTATCATGTTCACATCTAGAAAAACCAAAGCTCAAGACAAAAGCATCAAACCTTTTGTACCACTGTCGGGGTGACTGCGTCAAACCATAGAGAGATCTCTTGAGTAGACAGACCTTTTTCTCCAACCCAGACTGCCTAAAACCAGCTGGTTGTTTCATGTAGATCCTCTTCTCTAGGCTCCCATATAAGAACGTCGTCTTCACATCCATCTGCTCCAATTCCATATCATACTGTGCTACCAAAGACAGCAACACCCAATTGAAGCATGTTGCACCACTGGACAGAATACCTCTGTGTTGTCCACTCCCTCTCTCTGTGAGTATCCCTTTGCGACAAGCCTTGCCTTGCATCTGACTCCACCTTGCTCGGAAGGTACCTCCTTTGTGAACACCCATTTTGAACCAATAGCCCAAGCATCTCTAGGTAGATCCACTAGCTGCCATGTCTTGTTCTTTTCCAGTGACTCCATCTCATCCATCATAGCCTGCATCCATGACTCCCTTTCTGAGCTTTCTATGGCTTCCTCAAAGGTCTCTGAATCTCCATTAGCAGTGATGAGAGTATAGGAGATGGTCTCATCAATGCCATATCTGATAGGATTGTAGATGATGCGCTTCTGCCTGTGCGGTGCCACTCCTCTTACAAGGTCCTTCAAACAGGAACTATGGCTCTACCAGCACATCCTCCTGGACAGATAGCCCTCCTAGCTGGTCCTCCACATATATGGGAACATGCCTACCAAATTCCATCTCAAAAGAAATACGTTTGGAGGTAGAATTTGAAGGTACATCACCTACTAATGAATGTTGTCCACTGCTGTCCTGTCCAGCCTTTTCCGCATCATCTGCACTCCCTGGCTTCTTCAGAATGCTCTTCTCATCAAAAATCACATTTCTATAGATGGTACACTTCTGAGAATGTGGATCCCATAGCAAATAACCTTTGACCCATGTGGATATCCGATAAAGATCATCTTCTGCGATTTCGGATCTAACTTGCTTCGTTAGGTTGCCTCCACAAGTGCATAGGTCGGGCAACCAAAAACTTTCAGATAGTCAAGCTCCACCTTCTTTCCACTCCAGATCTCTTCTGAAATGCCTCCATCAAGTTTTTGATTAGGGGACCTGTTAACAAGAAAACATGAGAAGGTTATCGCATCACCCCAAAAGGACTTGGGAAGTGATGCCTGCAGCCTCAGACTTCTGGCCTTCTCTGTCAATGTTTGGTTCATCCTTTCGGCTACACCATTCTGTCGGAGAGTCATCCTCACTGTGAAATGGCATTTGATCCCATTCTCCTCATAGTACCTTTTGAATTCGCTGCTAGTCTACTCCTCTCCATTTTCAAACCTCGGACACTTCACTGGCTTTCCTGTTTTCTTTTCAACTTTAGCTCTCCAAGCTTTGAACCGAGCGAACACCTCTAATTTTTTCCTTATCAGATACACCCATACCTTCCTGTAGAAGTCATCAATGAATGTCAAAAACTATTTCGCTCCACCTCTGGCCGAAACAGGAGCCGGTCCCCATACATCCAAGTGAACTAGGTCCAGTATACCTTCACTCCGCTTGAAACTGCTGGCAAACTTTACCTTATGTTGTTTGCCATAAATGCAAGGCTCACATATGTCATTCTCCTCCTTTTCAAGTACTGGAATCAGGCCTCTTTTACCGAGTTCTGTGAGCCCCCTGTCGCTCATATGACCCATCCGATAGTGCCACAGTTTGTAGATCAACTGCTTCTCCTGTGCCGCCGCCAACACCTCTACACTATCTGTCACAACTGAGCTTTCCATCTCGTAAAAATTATTGAACATCCTTCTGCTCTTCATCACCACTAAAGCCCCCTTTGTGATCTTCAAACAGCCGCTGCCCGGTTGGCTACCAAAAGCACACCTATGCTTCTCCAGGTAGCCCAATGAAATCAGATTTTTCTTCAACTTCGGGATATGTTTCACATTGGTCAATGTTCTGATGACCCCATCATACATCCTCACCTTAATGGTGCCTACACCAGCAACCTTGCAAGGATGATCATCACCTAAACTCACACTCCCTCCATCGGTTTTCTCATAGGTATCGAACCACTCTCGATGCGAAGTGGTCATACGAACATGCTGAATCCAATATCCACCGACTGTTTTCCTTCATGTGACCATCTGAAACAACCAGAATATCATCTCCATTGTCTTCAGATGTGTGAGCATCCCCATGGCCAACCGAACCACCCTTGGAGACATTCTTGCCCTTCTCTGATTTCAGCAAAGGACAATTTCGCCTTATGCGTCCAATCTGATGACACTTGTAGCACTTCCAAGCCTTCTGCTTTCTCTAAAACTTCGATCTGCCCCTGGACTTCTCTCTAATCCTTTCCTGATGCCTCTCTTGCCTCTCATTAACAGCAAGTACCTCTGAGTTTGAAGCCCCCTTACAGATCTTTTCCCTTTGCTTATTGGACCGCAAAACACCGATCACTTCTTCGTAGTTCAGTGTTTCCTTCCTATACACCAGAGTCGTGATCAGCCCATCATATGATCCTGGGAGAGAATACAGCAATAGAAGGGTCATATCCTCTTCAACAATCTGCACATCAAGGCTCATGATTTCTGAGCACACTTGATTAAATTTCTGGATATGAGAAATAAGATCTCCTCCTTCCGGCATCCGCAAACTGTACAACTGTTTCTTCAACCACAGTTTGTTTGTCATGCTCTTGCCCATGTATGTATTTTCTAACCTCTCCCATAGCTCTTTGGCCGTGGTCTCTAAGCAAATCTCAGGTAGAACTTGATCAGCCAAGCACATCCTAATGGTGCTAAAGGCTATCTCCTCTAACTCCTCCCAATCTTCAATACTGATCTTTTTCGGTCTTTTCTTTACCAAGACCTTATAGATTCTTTGTTGTATTAGCAAATCCTTCACCCTTTGCTGCCATAGGATGAAGTTTCCCTTGCCATCAAACTTCTCAAAATCTGCTTTTAGATTGCTAGATGCCATACTGCAAAACAGAAATCAAACAATGCAGAAATTTTGTTTTGAAATCTTACCGCAGATTTTGATCTTTCCTCTACCAAATCACCAACCAATGGCTCTGATACCAATTGTAGGGAGATAGAAGGATCCGATCCCAACTGTGGAAAGATGAACCGCCTCAAACCATAGCACCTAGGGCATTCCCTTGGGTTGCTAGAGGCGTGGATCACTGGTTCTTTGATGATGGAGGAGAACAAGAGCCAAGCGGAAATAGGCTCTTCTTCTTTGATGGCTGCGTGCCCTAGGGTTCTTAGAGATGGCGGCTTACGTGCATGAGAGGAAGAGAAGAGAGGAATAGGATTTTCAAGGAGAAAGGAGTTTCATTTGATTTCATTCCACTCATACACAAAATACATGAGTGTACATATACATGGTCAATCATGACTCAAATCCAAAAACTCCCCTAGGCTAAACCGCATGAGAAAGCACGAAACCCAAGCCCATGTACACCCATGACTTGCTTGCTCTCTCTTCCTTTGAGCCTAAACCTAGCCCAATAATGGTTAGCCCCCTCAAGACCTAAAATAGCTGAGTCTCAAGCCGGTAGAAGACCAAATCCCGTCTCTACCTAAATCTGGCGTAGGCCTGGGGTCGACCCTTTAACAGCATAAATCAACCCCCTTAACAGCATGAGTCGACCCCCGCCATTCAACTCTTACAGATTTTCCAGAGAAGGCTCTCTGCCTGATTCCCAGCACAACATAAGTCGACCCCAGCTCTGCGGAGGGTCGACTCCAAATCTACATGAGTCAACCCCTCCACTGTTCCCAGTGTTGTTTCTTCCATTTCTTACTTTGGATGCGCCACACTTGCCCTACATTTCTATAATTATCTGTTTTAAGAGATCTTACAAAAAAACAAAGCCCCTTAAAGCTGACTTGGTAATCTTGTTGTGATGGAGCATCGTTAAATTCAAAACAGAGCTTGAACACGTAGATCCCCTTCCCCCATTAGTAATTTTAAAAGGCAGAATCTAGAAATGCCTTCAACAAACAATCAGGCAAATGTGCCCAAACACATGACAGAGGTCAACAAGAGCATGAACAACCAGATTTGCTGACAGGTTCATACTTCAAACATGGTATAGCAGGTCAGTTGTGATTTCTAAACAGTGTGAAGATGGATTGTTAAGCCTTTGATATACTCGACAAAAGTCACACCTAGTAATGCCAAAGTGTAGTTCGAGAACAATTTGCAAGGTGTAGTTCGAGAAGTGGTGTCACCAGATCTGGTGACAGGTTCTTATCAGGTATCAGGTTCGTATCTCAAACATGGTATATGTGGATGATCTGAGTGACATCAAACATGGAAACTGCAATCTCTAAACAGCATGAAGATGGATTCATTTCAAGCATAAGGGTCAAGCCTTTGTTATACTTGATAAAGTCCTATCTTTTAATGCCAAAGAGTAGTGCAAGGACAATCCTTGCAAAGGAACTGATCAAAAGGAGTATAAAAACATATAGTATTCTCAATAAATAGCTTTCTAATCACAAAATATTGCAGATGTGACAGGTTGCCTAAATAAGGCTCTGAGTTACAATAGACAGCACAAAATCATGCAGAAACAACAGAAGAAACAGATAACATGGTGAGAAAAAACTAACTGCAACTTTTAACTTGTGAGTCCCAGCACAAGACTGTCCGCACAACATCTCATAGAAGCATTTGGAAATTTATTTGTAGTTCTGTAACATGCAGAAAAGAGGCAAACCAAGTGACTCGACAAAGGATTGCGTACCTACCTTTGTACGGTTCTGTAAAAGAGGATTAGTTTTGGATTAGTTTTGGCCCAAGAAAGAAGGTCCAAAACTGAACAAATCATTCAGCTGTAAAAGATCATATGGATTGTGTACCTACCTTTGTACGGTTCTGTGTACACTTGTCATCTTTAGGAGGCAAAGGCTGATGAGGAAAGGGCTCTGAGACTGCTCTTTCAAGCAATACTAACACATCATCAGCCAGCACAAACATATCTTTATCAATGCGGACCATTGGAGCTGGTAACTCCTCCAAATCTAGCAGTTGTGCTCTCCCTTTCTTGTTCTTGCTCTGGCATTCAAGAGCCTTCAGCCCACTGTAGAGAGAATCCATAACTAAGGTAGATGTGACTTCCTTCTCTATGAAAAAATGCTTAACTACTACTTTCAATATGGCATCTGTTTTGTCTCTTGACATGCGTCGCCTAGCATTTGGGTCAATTCCTAACCAAAAAGCACGAAAACTGCAACACCCCAAGCAACATCAAATCATAAGAATGCATTGACTTTAAGAAATACCAGACACTACTTACAAGTAGAAAAACCAGATGTGGCTACATATTGATATTAATTAAAAGGCAGTGGTCAAACCATTTACATAGAGAACTGAGAGTTTATATGACATGAGCCTACCTTGACCACCTCACTTTATCATCAATCAACTTGCTGAGCTTGCCTCTCCTCTCTTCAACAAAACGTCGGCAAATTTGCTCTACATTTGACAAATATACCCGAACCAGTTCTCTCCGGTATTGGCAATCTAGGCAACGAAACGGGCGGTGTGCTTTCTCTCTCAAATACCAAATGCAGAAGCAAATGCAGTTATGAAAAGGTAAAGTGGTATATTCCAAATATTCAAAATCAATTTATCTAAGATAAAACAGATATGATGCAGTGCCCTCTAACTGAGTTCAGATTCTGATAAATTGTCACCTTCTCATGAAATATTGGATATAAAGATTTTTCTAATCAAATTGATATAAACATGAAGTTCAATATCAATACAGTATTTAAGCTCTTCAACTGCATTGGATTGTTCAATCCAACAAAATGTTAGTTTCTTTTAATTATCGATAGCAATTTCTTTAACTTATGACATCCATTAGTGCTAAGTTGTTTCCATGATATTGGGATTCATGTTTGACTTCTTTCCTTCACCTGCTACAGGCATGCTACACAATATTTTAATCCTTCAACCTGATTTTCTTTAGCCCTAATCAAAAGTAAGATATTAACTTCCACCTTGATTATCTCAATGGCACTACAGATCAATAGCACTCTCCTTTTTCACTCTAACCCATTCCTCATTACTACTGGCCGAGCAGAAGCCTCACTATTAAGCCTGTATCCTAGGTTGCAAGAGAACAACGATTGCCAAGTTTGCACATTAAACACAGCCAAAATATTGAAGGCTAAATCCTCAATTTTGTAAGAAATGTTCCTACAGCTAAAAAATTGAAGGATAAACCTCAAATTTGTAGCAAATGTTCCTATCCATGCCACAGTCAAAAATTTGACCAAACAAAATATATAAAATTTAAAATAATGCAGAGAAAATACCAAAGTTTTGAAAGAGCCCAAGATATTGTGAATAAGTAAAATAAGGAAAATGCATATGATTAAAATACTACTTTACAAGTGCATGCATGAGCAACAACAACGGAAGTAACAAAAACGAATGATGCAAGTTATTAAATAATAAAATCTTAAGATTTGACGGAAACCATATATGAAAGCATATGTCAATTCTATATTTCACATAAAATAAGCTTAACCAGGTAAGTTATTAGAATAAGCTATCATATAAATTTCCAGATGGAGTTATCGCATTTATTGGATTTCCAAGTTTACTATAGGTAAAAAATAATGCACTTTACAGTAAATTTAGCAGCCATTTTCTACTCCATTTTGCCTCCCTACGCATAATGACTTATGCCTTTTAATATTAACCATTCGTAATGTTCTCCATTGTATAAGATTTGACACGATATGTTTTGATTGAATTGAAAGATCAAAATTTAAATAAAAATATTAGTACATATCAGTTGATATGATATGTGAATTGAGACTGGTCCCAATAATTACACCGCTCTGTTTAGCAACCAGAGGTTTTGGGTTTAAGTGCCAAGTGCATAACCAAGTATTTGGGCTGACTAATTAAGATGCGGGTGGTTCTCCCTCCCTTTCTCTCAAAAAACAATAACAATACAGAGTAGCAAATTTAAAATTATATAAACAAGATACCTAATAACTTGAACTTGAGCTTTGATAACAAGAGTGTCAGCGACAATAAAGCCATCATACACTTTTGACAACTCCATAAATTTTTTCCATCCCCAGTCGTGCTCCTTCTTCCAGAATCGATGCAATGTATCTGCAAAACTTCTTTACTGGCATAAGCTGATCATGCAATTAAACAGCAAGAACACATTAGTAACATTAACCATTAATAAATGGGTCTCTCATATTCAACTGACCAGAGTATTTAGATTTCTTGGGATCCTTATTCACTACAGCTATCGTAAACTGCGCAAAATGACTCCATCCTGTCAATAAACAGAAAGCATACCATTTTAACATGAGGTAGAGGATTTCAGAAAACAGGCTGCAAAGGCAAATAAGAATGGCATTGAACATGCTGCAATACCTGGCAGAAGTTTGTCGTGATTGGCGACACAAAGAAACAGCGATAGATGATTGCAGACATCACATCCCTGTGGATAGATCAAGATGTACCTGAAAAACCAATTCAGAAATCTCTATCTATCAATAGCTTAAGACATATCGGTATAATGCAAACCACTGCATGTTAGTATCTCCATAGAAGCATACATGCATAATGAATGCTTGAAGTAATCAGTAGACTGCTAAAAACCCTGGATAACATAATCAACAATGGCCTTTTTGCAAATAAGGATGTTACGCAATTAGCAATTACTATAAGAGCCCTAAAATGCCCCTGCATACTGAACTTCAGTACTCTTAATGACAAAAGTCCAATTACATTTGCATACATGCCCATGAGATAATGTGGTTCAACAAATTGCATGCAAGATCCCTCGGCATTTCGCCCATTGTAGAGATTTTTTTTCCATGAACAGTGACTACCAAACAGCCTATAACTTACAATATATATACACAGACAAATTAAAAAACTACGTACATTAGTACATACCAAAACAACTTTACAAAATAAGTGGGTCAGCACAGACCCAGTTGCAAGTCTGTGTAGGGCAGGAAAGTAAAGGTTGCAAATGAGAATGGCTAAAAACTAATTTGTCAAAGATGTCAGTAACATCAAACCATTCCATGAGTCTCATACCATTTGTAACCACCAACTTCAAATGCATTACTTCGCAATTCTCTTTTGTTGATTGTTGAAAAATTTTCTATCTTCCAAGTAAATCTTCCATACAACTCGGAAGGCTTCGGTCCTGAAATAAAAGTTCACATAAATGATTCTCACCACATCACCAATCTCAACCAAAGAAAGAAGGAGAAATTCAGCATCTTGTTTATATATTTTTTTCTCACCAAAAAAACAAAAAGGTTAGCCTCAGTTGCAATGCTTTTGTAGTAAGTCAACTTTTGCATGTAATGCTTCTGTGCACTAAACTATGAGCTATTTGTGGTCCATTAAAGCAAATATAAGCCAACAGTATTATACTGTAGGATAGTAGAAGAAAGTTGTCAGGCAGTATAGGATAGAAGGATCACAGGATTGTACTATACAATATATTAGCTATGCCAATTATGTGGTACATGATAATGATTACAAGAAACAGAAAGCTAGTATACAGAATCATTGATAATAATGCAAGCTTCACAAGCATATGTTCTGTGATATATCAAGCATCAGCTCCACATTTCACCTTACGTCTCTGGGTACTAAGTTGCATACATCAATAGGGACCTTAGGATACAACAAGAACCAGGCAATATTTAAAAAAAAAGTGTTTGCAAAATTTTGGGATGAACATTGAGCCCCCATGAGTGTAACTCAATTTAAGTCATCGTATAAGCCAAGAGATCATGCAAGATTTTGTTCAGAAAGGATAACCTGCACCTTTTCGCACCATTCAAACCCTAATTTAATGACCTTTATGGTATCATTCTAGTCATGATTTATACTGATTAGGACTATTTTCTGACCAAGTGGCTTTATCTCCTGATTCTTATGAGTCTGTCGACAAAAACCTTCCACTTACAATCTTCTAATAATGCCAATCATAAGTTTAAAACTAACTTGAAATGATGATTATCTAAGTGAACTGGACTCTATTCAGAAAGCGTATTCTGCAGTTCACAACATTCAAACCCTAATTTATAATAACCTTGATGGCATCATTTGGGTATTGTTTGTCCTGATTAAAACTAGTTTCTGACCAAGACTTTATCTCTTTATTCTTACGAGTCCAAACCAAGATTCTCAGGAGCCTTCCAAATTTTCAACCTTCTAAAAAATCAATCATAAGTTTAAAACTGACCTGAAATGATCTTCACTCACATCAAAAGTTTTGTTCTTTGATGTTTAGGTGGTTTAGATTATATAACTTTAAAATTAGGAGGTTTAGATCATATCAACTTTCCCAATGTTACCAATTTTTTACATGGTAAGTTTATAATTTCTAGGTGGCTTCTATTTGGCATACATTGATCAAAAAACATGTGATGGACAATTTTCCTATTCCATGGTCGGTAGTTTTCAATTACAATTCATACATTTTCAACAAGGTCAATTCTTTATCAACTCCATTTATCTTTAATTGGTGACTCCAAAAAAATTCCAAATATAAATCCTATTTTTTAACATAACAGTTTACATATAAACTCATCCTCTTAGCAACCTAGATTTGACAATAATTGTCTCCTCATTGAAAATCCTTTTCATGTTTGAAGTCAAGCCAGACCACCGAAGGATAAAATACGAAGAAAACCTAGTTTACTCCACTATTTTCAAAACTTACTGTTCACTTTTATGGAACATTTGAAGTTCGTGGTATTAAGTCTCTAATTTGGCTCTTGGGTTTCATTTTGCAAATCACAAATGATGCCATTTCTTATATCAAAACTTTCTATTTTGCCCTAAGCTTGCTCTTTTGAGGCAATGGTAATCTGAAAAGGTTGACGCCTATTAGATGAGCTCATGTGAAACTTCTATACACTCTAAAATGTTGTCTTAGTTTTTATAGCATGCCAAGAATTCAAGACCAATTCATAAGGGGCTAACATCAAGTTAACTTGTGCTCCACAGCTACTTAATCCTTCCAAGGGCTCTACTAAGTGTCGAGCATTGACTTGTGCTCCATAATGGAGCCCCTTTATTATGGAAAAGGCTTGGTTGGTTAATTAACTGATTTGATTGTTAACTTTGAAGTTTATGATACCATAAAAGGTTTGGAGGACCATCTGGCTTTGTGCAAAAATTACATCCTGTGCACCTATTACATCAACTAAGAGACATCCAAATCTTCAGGCATCACCTAAAAAAGAAGGAAAGAAATATACGAGCATTTTACCAATGCATTCCCATAATCAATTTAGGTACAAAAAATATGTGCATGTATGCATCAAGCAGACAATAAATAGTGAAGATTAAAGTGAATGTTTCCTCGTGGTGCACTATAACCACACAATAGGTTTGCGCAAGCAAACAGCATCATTGATTTGACTATTTTGCAGTCACATGAGCAGCATGGACGAATCCTATATGGCATTTCACGCCCCTATGCAATCCTTTCACCATGACGTGGCTTTGGTGCACTAATCACTATATCCAACTTATGGATATAACAATGAAACTCAGCACCACAAACATCTATCATTCAAATTCACAAGAAATTCTTTGGACACAATATGGCCCCATGCAAGGAAGACTCCTACTACGAAGATACATGAAAATTAGCATAATTAGAACAGGATCATAATAACGCACCACAGTCATCCTCGTCATCGGTATCCCAGTACAGGAGTGAAGTCGAAGGTGTTCCATTCTCGACCTGCTCGCAAGACCGCCATTCTGCAAGAGAATCCCCAGACTGGTAACGCTGCTCACTGGACATCCCTTCTGTTGATGAAGGCATACCACCCGTCCCATAGTCCTCAACTATAGTACCGGCCATTTCCCTATCAATTATTTGAACTTAAATCTAAATTACTGCCCCCTCTCCCTCTTCTTCACCTGCACAGATCAGAACGAGAAAGAGATTCAAACCACCCCATAGATAGAATCAAAGAATAAGGCTTGAAGAGTCCACAGGACGGGCAGTGGGCATCTTTTTACAAAGATGCCATTTTTTTCTGTTTGATGCTCTTCAAACCCACGAACCATCATCTAAAACAACTGATTCCAGCGAATTAGCAGACCACGAAAAAACCAATTCGATCAGCCATCTGACCACAAATATCCCAAAAACCCAAATTGGATGAGAAAACCCCACTGAACGCGGAATTCCTTCACCCTCAAATCAAAACCTCAGAAAATAAACAGTCCAAGGAAAAACGATCTTTGAAAGAAAAAATAAAAACCCGAACCGTGTCAGCAAAATCCAATCGAAAAACCCTCAACTCTTCTCCCAATCTCCAATAGAGAAGAGCTGCTAGACCCAAAACCCCAATAACCAGAACCAAAACAGAAATCAACAGAAGCCGACATCTTTCTCCACATCGTCCTACCAAAAAAACAAAAAAAAAACGCGATTTTGGAAACAGCCGCAAGCAGAATCCACAAAAAATCCCACGGATTCTAGAAATCAACGCCCAAAACCAATCGGGCCGCAGTAAAAGAAGCCCACGGCGCATCCGAGACGAGCCGACGGGAGAGACGGGAGGCCCGGGCGGGGGAGGGATCTGGAATCGAGTAGTACCTTGGATAGCGTGCGGCGACGGAGCGGAAGAAGCTGGGAATGGCGCGAGAGAGAAAAAGGACCCCTTCCTCCCAGTGACGGAAGGCGAGCAAGAGAGAGGGGAGAGAGCGGAGACGGGAGAGGCGACAGAGAGAGAGAGAAGAGAGATTGGGACCGGAGAGAGGCGAGAGCGCGGAGAAAAGAGAAAACTGGGAGCTGCTGCAAAATTATGATATCGAGACAAGGGCTTCTGCTCTTCTCACCGTTCGGGAAATAACGAATGGAGCTCGGTAGAAGAAGGGATACCAATGAATAATAATATATATGACATACGAGCCAGCAATGGGTTACTCTTTTTCTCGCTCATGCTTGTGGCTGGTGATGAAACACACTGTATTTTGGGTGTTCTAATCCTTCGGCCTCTCGTCTGAGAAGAAAGAGGAGATGGATAGATAGATAGATAGAAAGAGCCCGACTTAGCTACGAGATCAAATCTATATTTAATTATATGTTATATTATCTCTAAATTATTTATATATAATTTAAAATTTTTAGTTTACTTATATCAAAACTATATAAATTTAATATTATTTAGATTGTTTAAATTTTGATTTTTGATATATAGAATAAAGATCTCCAAATCACGATTGTTTATATAAGCAATTTGGATATAGTAAAACACATTCAATAGCTCGAATCATCGATATGGGACCTCCATTATCCAATCTAATTTTGACTGAATCTGAGTGGAGATTTCTCAAATTCTAGCCAATATGTGATGTTATTTAAATCAATAATTCCTAAATTTTAGAAAAATCACATTATCAATCCTATAACTTCATTATCAGATATAAGCCTGAGAAATCTTGGTTGGACTAGTAAATGTCTACATCACACTTAGAGTCTTGAAGAGGAAAATAAATGTGCAACAAGGTTATGAAATTATTAATCAAACTATTATAAAAATAAATATAATTTTAAATCAAAAAATATTAAGTTATGATTTGATAATTAAATTATGGGTTGAATGAAGGATAAAGAGTAGCATGAGTCCAGATGCCTTGACCTGTAAAACTTTTGCCACTTTCATGCTACCATTCGAAATAGATAGAAATGGATGAAGGTGTATCGCTAAACTACGGTATTGATGTAGCCCTAGGCTACAATAAAGATGTAGTGCTTGAATATGGTAAAAAGCTAAGTTATACCTACTCCGAGAATAAAAGATAAAGATAAATATAAAGATAAACTGATTAGATTGATTGTTGAAGGGTCCTTTTACAAAGTACAATTCCACTTATTTATACTAAAATATAGTCATTGTTTATAAAAATAATAATTATCTACTCTAATGATTGCTTTCCCTATCTGCTCTCCACCCGTGGCGGCTATAGTAACTATTGCTAATTGTCGCCAACTGTGCACAAGCACAATTATTATGCAACTACCAGGTTGATAGTCATGCCTCACCAGCTTTTAACTAATCATGGCGTAGCTTGTATGGGTTATTTTTCTTCATTCAGCTTACAAATAGCCTTTCTTCATTCAGCTTACAAAATAGCCTTTTATTCTTGTGAATCTAAGACTGGTATATTCGCCTTAATCTTCTATTAAACTAGCTCAAGACTTAGTCATTCGACCTAATTTTTCCACCTTAGGCCCGTATTCTATTTATTCAGCTTATATCTTCACCTATGTATGATTTCATAGCAGAACTTTATCTAGTCTTAGCTAGAGTCTAGTGATTCTCATCCGCTCTAATTCTATTAAACTTTATCCATATGGTGCTTACCTATAGCTATCAGGTATATAGTTGAGATATAGTATAAATACCTGCTGATATAGTATGATCCGATGCTGACGTGTTGATGATGTGGTAGTTTATGATAACATAGTGTTGACTAGATGCTAACATTAGCTTGTTGACTTGAACAGATTAAGCAAAATGGGTTGGATCTGAATCCGCGAACAGCTGACCTAGGTTCATGGGGCTTCTCTTCCTCCTGAGGCTTCGAATCTGAGCCCTAATTGCAGATGGTGGTGTGGGACCGCTAAGTAGATAGAGGGGAATGACATCATGGGACCTCTTGGCAAAGAGAGACAAATGGGGATAGAGTTCAGGCCAAGGATAGTAACATCCTCAGAGGACAATGGAGAGAGTGAGGCAACGGTAGATTGGGCCAAGGACGATGACTACCTAGATCAATGCGAGATAGAGAGGCGATGGCAGATCAGGCTAGGGATGATGAGTTTGAAGGTGAGATTATGAGTAGAAGGAATCTCGGTAGATCCCAACATCGAGAAGGGAGAGACTAGGAGGAGGAGAGGGAACGATTTTGGTAAACCGGAAAATCTAGTGGGCATTCTTGGAAAATAGGGGATTCGAGAATTTTCTTTTCTTTTCTAGTGGTGGCAATCGGGGTTTTGTGATGGAGAGGGATCCGATGGAGGTGGACTTGAGGAGGGTGGAGCATGGCGTGGTAAGTGGACAGCATGAATCTTAAGGCGGTGTTGGGAGGGGCCGATTGAGAGAGATGGAGGGAGGAGAGTGGCAATGGTGCAGCAAAGATACTAGAGCTATGGTGGTGGATGGAGGCTTACTTTGATATCAATTGATGTAGGATGGAGGAAAAAAAAGAAAAAGAGGGGAGAGAATAGTCGGAAGAGAAGAATATAAGAGAAAAAGGAGAGAAGAAGGTAGAGGAAGAGAGAAAACAGGAATTCTCAATATTCTATAATCTCATTTATTCAAGTTGTATTCTCGCAATGAGTTTATATAGACATCCCAAAATCTTAATAAGAGTCCTCTTAAAAATAAAATATTAGAGTTCACATAAAATTCTAATTTTAGAGTCCACAAAATTATAGTTTCAAATAAAAATAAAAAATTTTAATTTTCAAAAAATAAAATTTTATATTTTCTATATTTATACTTAACACAAGCATGCCTAGATTTCTTATATGAATGGTCCTTTAGCGGCTATTCAACCTGCATCATGTTGTAGTTTAATCAGATCTCTAATCATCTCCTTTCTACCCATGTGGCTTTCATCCAACCAATTAGGATATGGTATAAACAATATTATCGAGCTCAATATCAATTAATCAGTGAAAATCTTGATGGTCAATAAGAATGAATTTATACATTTTCAATAACATGATGATTGAAATACTAAAATCTAATGACATTATTTTGTTGATTTTAAAACCATAGGCCAATGCAGATACAGGAAACTAAAAATTTTAGTAATTTTTAAAAATATATTTATTCATAGGTCCTTGATGAGCTTATTCATATTGTAAATTTGCAGTGTAAATGAGTCGAGTTTGAATGTGTAAGCTAGTCCTAGCTCAAGCTCGTCTCATTTTGTTATTGAGTTGACCTCAAGCTAGATCATTTAATTTTGGGCTAAACTTAATTTGAATATGAGCTGGCTTACAAACATCTCGGATATTTGGTGGCATGGCAATTAATAAACAATCAATAAAATTACTTTAATTTTTTAAATAGAAATAAAAATAAAAATTATTTCCCTTAATATTATTTTGTATGCTTAATTTGTCAATATCACAAACTTAAAAATAGTTGTTTTGAAAATATATAAAGTCTCATAAAATCCTATTTTTATGAGTATTCTAGAATTATATAAAACTTTAAGATAATTGAATTAATAATATTTTCACGATTAGGACTTAAAGTCGATGGGCAAAATTTGTTAAAAGGAAAATTTATACCTTTCTTGAACATGAATATCATTAGCTTTTGATATGTGAAATTGAAAAAAAATAAAGTAATGGAAGGTTTCAACATTTTATAGAAAATGCATCCTAACAGTTTGGATAAAAGACCACTTTAAGTGAATGCTCAAAAGGTTTCTTATTTTATTCTCATTAAAGTTGACTGTATCAACCAAAAGAAGGTTGGTTAATTTTAAAATTAAGACATGTTATAAATAGTGTAACTAAAATTTAATTAAGGTGGCATCAATTGACAATGCATTAGCTAACAAATCCTAATTCTTTAAAAACCATGTCATCATATCACCAATGTTATTGATTCTTGTAGCTATTGGAATGTATGACTGACCAACTGTTTTCTCCACTGATTGTCATCACAGTTACATGGTTCTGAGATCCATCCATCTTGTTTTGCTATTGACTGAATTGGTCCTTTTGAGTTTTCTCTCCCAAAAAAAGAAATGGTTCTTTCAATTCCATATGTACATTAATTTAGATGTATGCATGTAATTTTGTCGCAAAAATTCCGCATGCTAAGTTTGTTGAATTCCCAAGAAATTTCAGTTATGGTGGGAAAATAGTTAGTTCTATTATGTTACTCTAGATTTTGCTCTATGGTGGTTGAAGAAATTATTTGGAGAGTCTTCTTTTTTTATGTCAGGTTAGTCGGCTTATGTCAGCAAATTTTCATTGTCTTGATGCATATATCCAGACATATGAATGTTCTAGTGCAACAGTTGTTGATGTGGATATGTATCGTCTATGTTTCAAGCTTAGTTATTGTAACAACCCAGGACCTCACCCAAAATGGCTAGCTGGAAGGTATTGTTTGGGTTCTATGATCATGTACAAGTACCCAAGATCTACCCAGCGAATAACCGATGTGGGACTAAACACACGCCCGCACGGATCCTCACATACTTCCCCAGTTCAAGCCCTGACGTCCTCGTCAGGCTAAGGGTTCAATTCCATTCAAATCTAATCACAAACACCACGATCGGTCTGTGGTCAACCCCAATGGATCCGTGCTGCAGTGTTCCCTAGTCCACATAAGTTATGGGTCGGTTCCGCTCTGATACCATTTGTAACAATCCAGGACCTCATCCAAAATGGCTAGCTGGAAGGTATTGTTTGGGTTCCTTGATCCTGTATAAGTACCCAAGATCTACCCAGCGAATAACCGATGTGGAACTAAACACACGCCCGCACGAGTCCTCACAGTTATTGATGTTAATTCCGATGTGGTGCCAACTCAAGTATAAGATTTTGTCTTCTCTGGTATCAAGATATGTGTCAAAGACCCCCGACTGTTTTTAGCCTGATTTGAGTGTCATACTTCATCCAACGGACCTTTTGGCAAATGTAATCCTAGTTTGACCAGTCCATAGGCCCTCGTGTGTGCTTTGGCAGCCTCGTTCAGTTGTTTCCACCACCATGAGGTCTCTCATGATGCTCTAACAACATCAAATCATAAGAATACATCGACTTTAATTAAGAAATACCAGATGCTACTTACAAATAGAAAAAACAGATGTGGCCACATATTGATATTAATTAAGAGGCAGGACTGATCAAACCATTTATATAGAAAACTGATGGTATATGTGACATGAGCCTACCTTCACCACACTTTATCGTCAATCAACTTGCTTAGATTGCCTCTCCTCCTTTCTTCAACAAAACGCAGGCAAATTTGCTCTACATTTGACAAATATACCCAAACCACCAGTTTCCTCCGGTACTGGCAATCTAGGCAATGAAACGGGCGGTGTGCTTTCTCTCCCAAATACTAAATGCAGAAGCAAATGCAGTTATGAAAAGGTAAAGTGGTATATCCCAAATATTCAAAATTAATTTATCTAAGATAAAACAGATGTGATGCAGTGCCCTCCAACTAAGTTCAGATTCTGATAAATTTTCACCTTCTCATGAAATATTGGATATAAAGATTTTTCTAATTAAACTGATATAAACGTGAAGTCGAATATTGATACAGATATTTACGCTCTTCAACTACATTGGATTGTTCAATCCTACAAAATGTTAGTTTCTTTTAATTATCGATAGCAATTTCTTTAACTTAATTATGACATCCATTAGTGCTAAGTTGTTTCCATCATATTGGAATTCATGTTTGACTTCTTTCCTTCACCTGCCACAATTAAACAATATTTTTATCCTTCAACCTGATTTTCCTTAGCCCTAATCAAAATTAAGATACTAACTTCCAACGCGATTATCTCAATGGCACTACAGATCAATAGCAACTCACCTTTTTCACTCTAACCCATTCCTCTCATTACTGCCGGCCGAGCAGACACTGTTAAGCCTGTATCCTAGGTTGCAAGAGAACAACGATTGCCAAGCTTGCACGTTAAACACAGCCAAAATATTGAAGGCTAAATCCTCAATTTTGTAAGAAATGTTCCTACAGACAAAAAATTGAAGGATAAATCCTCAAATTTGTAGCAAATGTTCCTATCCATGCCACGGTCAAAAATTTGACCAAACAAAATATATAAAATTTAAAATAGTGCAGAGAAAATACCAAAGTTTTGAAAGAGCTCAAGATATTGTGAATAAGTAAAATGAGGAAAACGTGCATGATTAAATACTACTTTGCAAGTGCATGCATGAACAACAACAATGGAAGTAACAGAAACGGATGTTATAAGGCATTAAATAATAAAATCTTAAAATTTGACGGAAACCATATAAGAAAGCATACGTCAATTCCATATTGCACATAAAATAAGCTTAACAAGATAAGTTGTTAGAATAAGTTATCATGGAGTTGTCGCATTTATTAGGTTTCCAAGTTGACAATAAGTAAGAAATAATGCACTTTGCAGTAAATTTAGCAGCCATTTTCTACTCCATTTTGCCTTCGTGCGCATAATGACTTATGCCATTTAATATTAGACATTCGTAATGCTCTCCATCGTATAAGATTTGATACGATATGTAGATCACATTTTATGTTTTGATTGAATTCAAAGATCAAAATTTAAATAAAAATATTAATACATATCAGTTGATATGATATGTGAATTGAGACTGGTCCCAATGATTACACCACTCTGTTTAGCAACCAAGGTTTAAGTGCCCAAGTATTTGGGCTGACTAATTAAGACGCGGGTGGTTCTCCCTCCCTTTCTCTAAAAAAAGCAATAACAATACAAAGTAGCAAATTTAAAATTATATAAATAAGATACCTAATAACTTGAACTTGAGCTTTGATAACAAGAGCGTCGGCGACAATAAAGCCATCATACACTTTTGACAACTCCATAAATTTTTTCCATCCCCAATGGTGCTCTTTCTTTCAGAATCGATGCAATGTATCCGCAAAACTTCTTTACTGGCATAAGCTGATCATGCAATTAAACAGCAAGGACACATTAGTAACATTAACCATTAATAAATGGGCCTCTCATAGTCAACTGACAAGAGTATTTAGATTTCTCGGGAATTAGGATCCTTATTCACTACAGCTATCGTAAACTGCGCAAAATGACTCCATCCTGTCAATAAACAGAAAGCAGACCATTTTAGCATAAGGTAGGGGGATTTCAGAAAACAGGCTGCAAAGGCAAATAAGAATGGCATTGAACATGCTGCAATAACCGGCAGAAGTTTGTCGTGATTGGCAACACAAAGAAACAGTGATAGATGATTGCAGACATCACATCCCGGCAAAATGCTCGTCATTGAATTATCTTTAAAATTTGTATTTCGTAAAAGTTTTTAGTCCGTGTGCTTCCTTTATCGCGGCTCGAGGAGCTTAGGAACTCTAAGCTCATAGCTAGCGGCAAGGAGACTGGAGATGGAGATGACAAGGGTGAACCGTAAAGAGGCTTCAAGAAATAGTATATATTGCATCGTAATAACAAACTTCATAATGTTTGTAAAAATGTGATTTGCATTCCACTGATCCTGAGAATGGCTATTTGTCTGTTGGCCTTTCTATTGGAGATAATGCTCATTTCCTCATTTTAATTTTGCTTCGTCCATCTTTCCATCTACATTTTGTCGTCTGACTTAACAGGCCATGGATGAGAGCATTGTTCAATTATCAGATAGAGAATATAACTCATCGTCTTGTTCTAGAGTCTGATTTCGTTTGTCCTATATATAGATGATCCGACTACTGATGACATGATGAAATGCAGTTCTAGACTTTTTCATGTTTTCCCCCCTTTGATTGAAGCCAGAATAATTATATTATTCGACCTTTTCTTCAAGCATCAAAGCACATCTTTTCCTTCCCTAATCTCAACCTTCATGTTGAAAATTAAGAAATCATGTTTATTTGGGCACCATACACGGGTCGTCCAGATAAATGATTTTTCAGTGAGACCATTGGTCAGAAATATATAACTCAAAGCAGCAACGACAGTCTGATCTCCATTTCACTGATCTGAATCGAAGGCACATTTGCAACCTTGTCGTATGACGATGGATGCCATTAGCAAAACGTGACAGATCTATGCATGTCAGAAAATCCAAAGTGAAAAAAAAATTGAGTTGCTGAGGAGCTTTTTCATCGCATTCTCTCCGACAATCCAATTGCTCATCTCATAAAATGATCGGGTAGCTGCTCATGTCGAATTGATAATGGCCATAAATTCGCCATCTGGGAAG